>NC_091741.1:95292373-95592373 GCF_043380555.1 Nothobranchius furzeri | reverse complement strand
GTCCCAGTCAGGAACCTAGCTCCGCTGTTCTGCCCAACCTGTAGGTGACGCAGTGATGACTGACACAACCCTGAATAAAGACAGTTGCAGTAATCAAGCCTAGAAATAACAAAGGCAGGCAGTACCCGCTCCAGGTGGGCTCTCGACAGGATAGGCTTGATATTTGCAAGGCGTCTCAAGCCGGGCGGACACTGTGCGACTTTTTCACTCGCAGCGTTCAGCTTCAGCTCAAATTGTACGACTTCCTCGCAGGGCAGATCTCACGAGCCATGTGCTCACACTGTACGACCCAGTTCTCGGATGTGACCTGACTGCTCACACTGTACGTCTGGTAGCAACACGTCGGACCTAAAAATATGCTAAAAATAGCAGTTTTTACTCAACACGTCAGACTTTTTTGTCTTGTTTTGCCTGTTGTCCTTCGGGAGTGCTGCAGGAGGACACACAGGGATTTATGGGGGTTGGATGAGGAAAACGAAATAAAGAAAGTAAATCTGTGTTTTGTGATCAGTTTAATTTGACATGAACACGACAAACACGCTTTCTTTACAATCTTTGTGAGTAAAAAAACGTGTAGAAATAAAAACGAACAACGTGTGTTATAAGGGAAATAGCGAGCGGCGTTGATGCAGGATTGCGCATGCGCCGTGAGCGGTTCTGATACTTTTTGGGTCGCAGCTGCTCGCAGCGCCGCTTCAACAGTGCGATACCCTCACGAGGGACGAGCAAAATATTAAACACGCCAGAAGTCTGTGCGACCTCACGACTGCTGATCGGCAGCTGGTCACATGGTGTTAATCACCTCTCATAACCCCCTGTACACTACACGACCACTCGGCGCAAAACTCGCCCCGATGTCGTGGATTCTCGCACGACTGGAAAATCAGCTCAAAAAAGTTAAAAAGCCGCACAGTGTACGCCCGGCTTTAGGTGAAAGAAACTGGACTTGATCACTGAGTTGATGTGAGCCTCAAATTTAAGTCCAGCATCAATTTTCACCCCCAAACTGGTAACAACTGGTTTTGAGTAGGGAGAAAGAGGGCCAAGATCAACATAACGACCCCACTTTCCTACTGTTGGGGTGAAAAACAATGAGCTCTGTCTTTCCCTCATTCAGATGCAGATAGTTGGCCATTAGCCAAGACTTCACCTCATTAATACAGGGCACAAAGGACTGGATAGAGTGACCTTTCTCCTGACACAATGGAGAGTAAATGTAGGAAATGTAGAGCCTGAAATTGTTTTTGCAATCAAAACAAAGCATTCCTTCAACTAGTTAATGCCCAGTTCAGTTATCAGAAGTAGAGCATCTAGCGGGGGCTCCTAGAGAGCGGTATGTTAACTAGCTTACCAACGTTAGCTTACGTTCTCTCTGCAGCTGTTCACCGATGTAAACATGTTGCTAACTTTGCCTAAATTCACCCCGCTGGATTTATAACATTATGTTATAAACAGCGTTTCACTTTACACCAAAGCTGATTTTTAAAAAGTCCGGATCTCTACCAGCTTCTGTTGCTGGTGGTGTTACCAGGTTCAGCTGCTGCTCTCACACCGGTATGAGAAGATCTCTGAACGCCGACGCTCATATAAATAAATAATGTAATTTTAACACACATAGTCATACATCAGAGCTTTAATATTGTTAATAATTATCCCGCATTACACTACAGTGGACGGCGCTCATCCTCCGTGGTGAAATACTCATCCATCAGGATTATCAATAACTAGTATAAACAAACACATCACTTTTATCCCTGTCCCTGTCTTCCTCGTGAAATAAATGAACATTAATCTTACCTGGTAAAAACATGCTCGCTGCAAATCTGAGGGCTGCTAGTCCGCTTGATTGATTACTGCAGTTCATCTCCGTCCTCAGTCTCCATCACAGTTATTAAAAAAACAAAAGCGTTGCATTTACATCCTTGTCTGTTAGTGCAGCCAACCACACAGCAAGCTAAAACCATTTTACTGTCAAATCAACTAAATAAAAGTGATGAAAGGCTACAAACTGGCTTGTTTTGACTAGCTTCACTGGAGTTTCAACGGGTGTAAACGGTCTTTTCGCCGTCCATCATGGTGAAGACGGCAGCCTCGTGAGTGGCGTGACGTCATGTGCAAAGGGTCAATACTCTTAAGCCATGGGGGGGAAATTCTACCAACAGATTTTTCACGGGTGTGGGCGTGACCAAGCCTCAAACATTGACCTGTTGCCACAAACATTCTTTACTGTTAGAGCTCCCAATTTTACACCTTTCACTTAATCAATATGAAGGTCTGGCTAATAGCAGTAGACATTTTGGGGTGCCTTAGTGTCCAGTACTGGCAGGTTTACAAGAGGGGAGGGGCTTAGGGGGCATAGCGAAATTATACATCATGCCATGGAATTACGTTTTCCTCTCAGTTACTCAATTCTCATTTTATCTGCAAAAAAATTGATGTGACTGTCCCTAATCTGACTCACTGCGCATGGTTGTGACACTAGGCCAAAGTGGCGCAGAGCGAGGACCGAACAACACTGCTTGCAGCTTTAATTTCTGCTAGTAATCTGTCACTCTGAGTTTAACATTTAGGCTGAACATAAAATCAATCAATCAATCAATCAAAGATACTTTATTAATCCCAGAGGGAAATTAGAGTTTCAGTACACACAATTCAGAGATCAGACATACATGGGTAAGACACATGACAAGAATTGGTGACTGTGGCCATTCGCAACCCCAGAGTCGCACTACATGAGGATTGATTCGGGAGGAGGGACAAAAAAGGCACTTCTTAGCTACTCTCCCACCAGGAGGGCAGCTTTGCTCTGCAAAAAATCCCCCGCCCCAAACAGATAAGCAACAGACATCACAATATAACATGATACTCCAATGGGAAGGCAGGGGTGGGGATGGGTGGGGGGGTGGGGGGGGGTGGGGGGCTGGGATCCTGTTTCCCCAGCGAGAGCAGCCATGTACGGCGCTCAGTCACTGTAGCCACAGGTGGGATGGAGATCTTGGGAGGAGCGCAGAGCACATTGACTCCTGCAGGTTGATGACCTCGCCAGGCTGAAGTCCACCAATCCGAAGGCGGGGCGGGGTGGGGGTGGGGTGGGGGGGTGGGGGTAGTGTAGGGAGGGTTTTCACAGCATCTGTCTGCATTCCTTCGTGGGGGTAGTTGTTAGCATCTTGAAGGCTGCTATGGCGTCAGATTCGTATAACAAGACTTTGTTTGGGTCAGGCTGAGATAATTTTCCTCTCTGCCTTCAGTCTTTAAACTGATCATTCAAGTCCACCAGTGAAGCCAATTTAGGTTTTTAATCTTGTCCATACCGTCCGGTGACCCTCTCCAAGATGACATCCATTTTGCGCACTAATACCGGTATCGCAGCTAGAACATTGTCCAGCTTATGATTCACCTCGAATAGCGTCCCAGTCTGTGAGGTCTCCACACGGACAGTGCTTTCTTTGGGTGCGGTTTGCCCTCCAATCGCTCCTGTCTTCCCAAATTTCCAGAAAACCAGATATCCTCCCACTCCAATCAGAAGAAATCCAGTGATCATCAGGCCAAACATCCACACGTCTTCGACATCCTCAATGGACAGCTGGGAGAGGCATACGATCTTCCACTCCTTCCAGGAATCGAGCATATCCCCTGCCGGGTGTGTCCCTTGCGGGCAAGTGGGAGCCCCCTGCTTCGTTCTCATTGTTGAAAAGATCATATCAATCACGTTGAATGACCAATTAATCAAATCCATTGTTAAAAAGTAGGGTTTTTCAGAAGAAATGCAGAGAAGCGCTCTGTGGGCAGACAGGACAAAGAGCCTTGGGAAAAAAGATAAGGGAGCAAAATAGTCTCCTACATCTCCTCTAATCTGGCAATCTTGTTGACCCTGAAACAGGTGATTTGTAAATGATCTTTCTTTCTTTCTTTCTTTCTTTCTTTCTTTCTTTCTTTCTTTCTTTCTTTCTTTCTTTCTTTCTTTTATCTCAAACCATTGAAAAAAACATAAAATTGCACATGCACTCATCCATATTCCTAGTACATACAATAAGACAAAATATGGATTAAAATTAACAAATGCTTATGAATAAAAAACATACAAAAAACTAAAGAAAACAAAACAAAACATACAGTAACATAAAACTGTTTGAGAGGGGACTGGAAGAAGCAAAAGCTTATCTAGTCCAGCCCCAATTCAGTTAACTCAAATAACTTTGTGCACATTAGCAAATACAAAGTTGAAAACTTTTTTCATGCAGGCCATTCTATCATTACCATACTACATGATAAAGTACAATAACAAAACAGTTGTTCACATGAATCTACAGAAAAGAACAAATTAAAACAAAACAAACAACAAAATAGAATATATCATTCACTATCAATTACCATTTATATCACTTACAATTTATGTCTGAGTCAATTATAAGTTGTTTTTACCGCATTTTAAATAATATAATGCTTTTACACGATTTTAAAGTCACATCAAGTTTGTTCCACAGTTTGATACCACACACAGATACACACATACTTTTCATAGTCGTTCGATATAATGGAAAAAATAGTTTTGAATGCCCCTTAGTTGATAGCCTCCTTTTAAACATCATTCGCAAATTACCCGGTAGTACACCCATCATGGCCTTATATGGGACTAGGACAGTTTTGAAATGAGTTAAGTCAAAAAATTTGAGTAATCTTAAATTGTAAAGTAATGGAGTTGTATGATCTCTATATCCTGAACCAATAGTTATTCTTACCACTCTTTTTTGGAGTACACAGATCTTTAATAAATTTGATTTATAAGTATTACTAAGTATTATTAAGGAAGTATAAGTATAAGTATAATATACTAATAAGTATAAGTATTATTAAGTGTTATATTTATGTCAATGGTATTACCCCATACTTCGACACAATACAATAAATATGGTAATATCATTGTACAGTAAAGTGTGTGTAGTGCTTTTTGTGGTAGAGAATACCTTGTTTTATTTATCATCCCAATGCTTCTAGCTAATTTAGAACACACAAATTCTATTTATGGCTTCCAACAGAGCTTATAATCAGTCAAGATCCCCAAAAACTTAATTTCATACACTCTTTCAATGGCTATCTCATTAACAGTAAAGTTGATCTTACCATTTCCTTTATTTCCAAATAACATAAACTTTGTTTTGCTGACATTTAACAACAGTTTGTTTTTATCAAACCAATTCTTAAGCTTACACAACTCTTTCTGGACCGTTTGTACCAGTTGCTCTATATCTTCTGCTGAACACAAAATATTTGTATCATCAGCAAATACGACAATTTTAAATAAATCTGAAACTGTGTAGATATCATTTATATATATAAAATAAATAATTTGGGGCCGAATACAGACTCTTGTGGGACACCACATTCAATGTCGAGACACCTAGACTTGTGATGACCCAAATGGACATACTGAACTCTGTTACTCATATAACTTTTTAGCCACTTAAGAGTTATCCCCCTTATACCATACTTCTCCATTTTTGATATAAGTGTGTTGTGATTGTATCAAAGGCTTTCTTCAAATCAATAAAAATTCCTAGAACATATTTTTTCCTATCTGGATATGTCTTCAACCAATTCCATTAGAGCTTGTGAAGTAGATCTACCTGGTCTGTAGTTTGTAAATTGATGCTTATTGCCAGATTTGTAAAGAGGAACCACCTTAGCCACCTTCTTTTTATTTGGTAATATTCCTGATTTAAATGATAAATTACATATATATGTGAGACGTTCAACAATACAATCAATAGTTTGTTTAACTAAAAACTTATCTATGCCATCTCCATCTGATGAGAATTTAGTTTTACATACTCTGACAGTTTCACGAATATCCTTTTGAGTCACTTCTTCAAGTAGTAATGAATCCACAACACTGTCCAATTCACCATAACCATTGGATTCAGACTCCACTTAACTATTTATTTGACCAACCCCAACAAAAAATTCATTGAAATTTACTACCAACTGTCTATCATAAATGTCACTGTTATTACTGACAAAATAATCTGGATGGTTTATGCCCTCACAGCACTTCTTAATTATTGTATTTAACACGTTCCATATTCCTTTGATGTTACTTTTATTCTTATCAATCAAATTACTATAATTAGTGTGTGTGTGTGTGTGTGTGTGTGTGTGTGTGTGTGTGTGTGTGTGTGTGTGTGTGTGTGTGTGTGTGTGTGTGTGTGCCCCCTCCAGCATTCATTTAAAATATAAACGTGAATAAAAAACACTGAAATATCTAGTTGTGATTAGGAGTATGTCACAACATTTATTTATGCTTATTCTTCTGAAAAACATTTAATTAATTTTCTTGTTTTTGTCTGATTGCTTTTATTTACACAGAGACGTCATCAGGTGGTTGTTTTCTGCAATAATCAAATCAACAGAGCTGGCAGAAAGTGGTGACGCAATCAGAGAGAGAGATGAACAAATAAGGTGAAGGATGTTATTGTGTGTGCTATTTTACTCAGACTTGTCCTGTCTGTACTGTCTGTTGCTAATGTTTTTGCTACACTTCCTTTCCCTGCAGAATTGTGTCCCTCTTCCAAAGGATGCTGTCTCTGGCTCTGGAGGTGGACCGTTCTCCTACTGTAAACTCTGCCAAACTTTCCCAGGAGCTCTTCCATATGGTCATCAGCCACATGCCTCAACGGGCACACAGGTGTGAGAAAGATTCAACACATGTTATAAATGCTCAATTACAGGAGTGTCTTTAAAATTGATGTTTATCCGTTAAAATTTACAGCAAGTATTTAATAGCATTGCTAAATGCTAATGTCAATCAGCTGTGGTGGCCATCTTAAATTGGATTTACTCCAAAAACGAGCTGTAGGTGGTCCTCCAATAATGACTATGAAAATCTAGCCTGGAATTCACCAGATAGTAGGGCTGCAACAACGAATCAATAAAATTGATAAAAATCAACATCTACCATAAAAAACTCCAAAAACCAACAAACTACCATAATAAGTGTAGTAAGTGCTCCCTGCCATAAAACACCCAGGAATGCTAACACCAGATATGACAATGTATTCATCTACTTTTCCGCTTACTGTGTATGACTCGTCTTCGGTCGTCATCTAGAATCTTCTGGTGCTCATCCCTAAACGGCAACAGCCATGAAACTCACAAACGGCAGTGAGAACGTGATGTTTTTGCCTAAAAATGGACCGCAGTACCCACATTTGTCCACTAGATGTCATTCTTACAGATTTCACCTTTAAACATTCCTTCAGCCCCTCTTAAATTATTCTTCCAGATGCAGATAGAAAAGATGTTGGTGTGTAACTCCTTAAATTTGAAATATTTCCCCCAAAAATGATAACCTCCTTCTCCTTCACTACAAATCTTTTGAAACTACAAATATTTTTTGATAATAAATAGTATTTTGGTTTAAATATATATTGTATTGTTTGTAGTTTTAACCGTTTTCATTCTAAAACCAGCAACTTGGTGTGAATGAGGATGCTGCACCGATCGGGTTTCATGATGAGTCGAAGTCTTTTCCCTGTGTTTTGATTAACTCACTACTACTGATGGGTGGAACTAGTAATTTCACCAAATAAAACCCATCTGATTATGATTTAATAACTAAAGCAACAACGAATCAATAAAATTGATAAAAATCAACATCGGAGAAGAAATGTGTTGCCAACACATTTTGTCATCGATTCATTGTGTTGTGCAGCAATAGAGCTCCGGACGTCACGTGACTCGCAGAGAGTAGAAGTCATGTTGGCAGGCAACAAATGTAAACAAAATGAACGGGATCGGCTTGGATTTTACTTCGTCGGAGTTTACTTCACACTTAAAACCGAAGAAATCGTTTTATACAGTCAGAAATTAAATAGACTAAACATCTCCGACCCTTACCGTGCCCCTGGGATACTTTTTAAAAACGCCAGAAGCTGTCGGAGCGGACTTCTTACGGGACCTGGCCAGGGAACGCCTTGGGATTCCCCCGGAGGAGCTGGCCCAAGTGGCTGGGGAGAGGGAAGTCTGGGCCTCTTGCCTTAAGCTTGGTTTATGCTTGATGCATTTACTTTCTGCTTGGTGATGCGGCTCGCGGAAGGAACGAGCTTCACAACTTGCAGCGTTTATGGTTCATGCGGCTTGTCTCTGCAGTGAGCCAATATTCTCCCAAACTAAGGCTGGCTACTGCCAGGCTACTGCCCCCCCAACCCGACTCCAGATAAGCAGATGAAAATGGATGGATGGGTGGATGGACAAATAACAGATTTACATGTAAGTAGTTTAAATAGAGTGCTGTGCTGTTTGAATGTATAAACTGAACGCCAAGAGAAATCACTAGTCTGATATTTTTTTCCGTGAATAAAATAAATATGTCAGGCAGGAGCGTCACAGGATCTGTCTGAGATCTGTCTCGGTGAGACAGATAATAGCAATCCAAAATGCTTTTTATGTGTGATCTGACAAATGATCAACCGTTGCTTAAAAATTAAATACAGCTTAGCCGGTTAATTGCTGTGATCATAAAACACGTAAACGGCAGCACACAGAACTCACGGGGCAACGTTTTACATGACGTTTACTTGTTGCTATGAGTAATAAGACAGAAAAAGCCACGCCAAAATAAGTTTAGGAAGCCCACTAAGAATCGTAATAAAAGCATTTAAAATAAATACCGTATACAGCTGAGGAAACGTTGGTTTAAGTACCTGATATGAAGTGGTCGCTGCATAAGTGAAAACCTTTACTCTCGGGATCCCACAGTTTCATTTCAGCCCGGTCACTAGAGCGTTTTATTACAATGATCCAACGTTTGCGGCGCTCCGGATCTTGGGGAATCCTGTAGAAGGCTCATTCCTTATGCCGTCCGTGTCTGTTCTGCATCCTGGGGCACAACAGGAATCTACCATATTTCCCGTTTGATTGAGTTTTCTGACAATAACAAATAGTCCAGCTGTGGGCTTCTGCCTGCCAAGATGGCGCCGTTTCTATTTGAACTGTTGCATGCCGGGAGAAGTGACGTCAACTCCCGGAGCTCTATTATTCATGTTGTACAACCTTTAACAGTCAATGCTCCCAGCTCATCTGTATGTGGCAGCAGAGCAGACCGAGGCAGATCAGAACGAGAGAGATATATGCCGCACGTGTGATGAAAAAACCAAGTGTGCGATAAACTATTTTTAGACGTAGCACTCGTTCCACATCTTTTCAAGTTACTTTTTTCCTCAGAACTTTGTTGAACAAAGGTAAGATGCTTTTTACTGGTGCACAATGAGCTAATCTGTGTGCTGTGGAGGAAAACAGAAACCAGCAAAGACTCAAAGGCAGAAACAGTCCAAAGTTTGGGATCAAAGTGCAACTACGGGCAGATTAACTAATGTATAGCAGGCTCACGATCAAGTGGGGTTCCAAAAAACACAATGGTCATGAAACTAAGAATATCTAAACCCTTCAAGTGGAAGAAATGTCATCGTCAACCTGTTTATTCTTAAAATGGGCGATGGTGGCACAGGAGTTAAGTGCTCGCCCCGTAATCGGAAGGTCGCAGTTTCGAGCCCCGCTTTGTCTGTCGCTGTCGTGTCCTTGGGCAAGACACTTAACCCACCTTGCGTGCTGGTGGTGATTGGAGGGACCAGTGGCTCCTGTGTACAGCAGACTCACCTCTGTCAGTGCGCCCCAGGGCAGCTGTTGCTACAATGTAGCTCATCCCCACCAGCGTGTGAATGGGTGAATGAGTGGTTGTGTTGTAAAGTGTCTTGGGGTGTTCCTGGACTCTAGAAGGCTCTATGTCAAATACAGACCATTTACCATTTATTCTTAGCTGTCTGCAGCGCTACGAAACAGGGGTCTCATTTATCAAACACGGCGTAGAATCCTTACTAAAACCGTACTTAAGCTCAGCAAAAAAAAGTACTTACGCCAAGTAGGTTTGTGATCTATCAAACATGGAGTACGCACGCAATCTCCGCTTCAGAAATCAGAGACTAACGAGAATGTTTCTCAGCTGCATTTTAGTCACATCACGCCCTCACCACGCCCACTTACTGCCATAAATAGTCAATGCAAAGGGCCTTGTGGATCTCATGCATATACATAAGTCGGCTGTTGCAGCGCTTCGCCAATGACATGGCAACTGTAGATCAAGGCAAATCAGGGAAGAGCAATTTCACAGAAGCAGAAATTGAGGTACCTGTGGGTGAGGTGGAGAAATGAAAGGAAGTGCTTTTGCAAAACAAATAAGAGAAAATCCACGGAGTGGCACAGCGCTGCTGAAGCCGTCAGTGTTGTGAATTCTTCAGAGATCTGTGGCGGATATAAAAAAATGGTCCAATTGGGATTCGATCCCCAGACTCCCGGGTGAAAGTCACGCACGCTAACCAGTCAGCCAAACAGAGATCTCCCTTGTCCAATTAGCCAGGGCGCATGATCAATCGGGTCACAGTGACAGGACACACACTGTCACAGACGCATAACATTCTGTCTCAATCTGTCCCCCTGCTGATATTCTGCATTCCGTATTCTGCACTTCAGGCTGTGTGTGTGTGTGCACGCACGTGTGTGTGTGTGTGTGTGTGTGTGTGCATGTGTGTGTACGCGCGTGTGTGTGTGCGTGTGGGGGGTCTTGTTCTGTGTGAAAACGAAGCAGTACAAGTGATGATGCTGCAGGATTTCATCATTTTATCCTTCTTAGCAGCAGCACAGCAGGTGTTCTCCATGTCCAAAATGTGCGTAAGCCAGGTCCTTAGTCAACTTAAAGTTGCGCACATTTTTCCGCCAAGTTTTCTTTCATAAATCCCAAAGTTTGTGTGGAAAGTTGCTTACGCAGTTTTCCAGCCCCGTTTTCAGCGTAAGCCAGCTTGATAAATGAGGCCCCAGAGCTTCTGCAGTCAAGTTGCTGCTTTGAGACTGCTCTGCTCAACACTAGGGATGGGTACCTTTGACATTTGAATCGATCCGGTACTAATTCCCGGTACCTACGAATCGATACCGGTACTTAACGGTACCAATTTTCGATACTTTTGAGTGTTTATTATTTTAATTCTCTTTTATAATTAAATATATATTTTTCTCAATATATAACAATATTTGATAAATATCACGATAAATAACATTCAACTGTTTGTATTTTAACATCGTCCTTGTAGTTTTATAAGCTGATAACTAAACTGAAGCAAACATCTTCACTGTGAACTAAAATTACTGTGTATCTTCATTCCTTTTGCCGTCTTTTTTCATTTGATTTTTCCTACTGGGAAGTTAGAATTTCCGAGGAGAAAGCGAACGCACCATTAGCTGATAACAATGGTAGCAATGGAAGCTAACATTTCAAGCTAACGTTATCTTTAACAGTTTATTTAACTGCTGGAGCAGATTAAAACGATGATGCCTCACACTTAGATCGTTGTCGCAGGTTTCATCTTCACCCAAACACCCGTCGCATTTAGTAAAGTGAAGCCAAACTTTAGAGCGCGTTCATGTTCTAGTCGGAAATTTGGAGTTCCGAGGGGAAAGCAAATGCACCATTAGCGAAACGGAAGCTAACATATCAAGCTAACGTTATCTTAAACATTTTATTTACCTACCGGAGCAGATTAAGATGAGGATGTCTCACTTAGATCGTTGTCTGTTGCTGTTTCATCATCACCCAGTTACCCATCACATTTAGTGAAGTGGACCCAAGCATTAGCGTGCATTCTTTCTACCATGCTGCTCTGTTTACAACTGGCTCGCAGCGACCGATGACATAACGCTATTGCGCATGCGCAGCTGTCTTGGCAAGTTCTCGTTATGAAGGACGGGTACCGAAACGAGGCACCGTTTGAAAAGACGTGAATCGGTGCTCGGTCGGTTCTATGGAATTCGGTCGGTACCTTAAAAAGTACCGAATTCGGTACCCATCCCTACTCAACACAGCTGCAGGGTTATGGCAAGCCACTGTAGCATGTAATTCAAAAACACGTCTATCTGTGAACATAATTTAAATTGGATTCTTGCCAACCTGTACATAATAGGTATGTCACCATTGCATTTTAGCAGTAGAAATTAAATGTTATTAGCATTTCCGGTAGCTTACTGACTGATTATGTTAATGAAATACATTACATTTTACTGATCATAGTTTAATTGTGGATATATTTAGTTGATAGCATTTTGTTTAGCACCGTATTGAACTGTTTTCTAATCATGTTTTGTTATTAAAGTAAAGGAAGGTGAGAAAAAATATTTCCCTAGCAGTTTTAAATGTTCCCATTTAATTCGATTAATCAAGTCAAGACCCCATTTGATTAATCGATGATCCAACTAATCGTTTGTTGCCGCTCTACCAGATAGTTTGCTATTAACATTGTCCCCCACATTTTTCCCTTCAGCTGTACATAATAACCACACACTTTGTCATTTTGATTTGCTCATGTTGTTTTTGCACAGCTGCGTCAGAAAGGATTAGAAATAACTGTTCTAGCCCAGATGCACAGTGTCTCATGTAGTTTTGTTTTTTCTGATATGCAGGATGTTATTACTGGAGAACCTGAACAGCATGCTGCTGAGATGTAAGCTGTTGGAGCAGTTACTGGACTACGCGTGTCCACAGAAGATCCCCCAGCCCATGTCGCTCACTCTGCTGCTGCACTTCCTGAAGAACTGCAGTCTGACACCAGACTCAGCGGTGCGTACCGGACTCCTTTATCTTGTCTCCATCTTCTAGTTTTATCAAGAATCTGACAGTCTGTACTAGAGGAATAGTTTCATTTGTTTAGCTGTAAAAAATCTTACAGATAAAAATGTGTTCAACAGGATGGTGCGGAGAGGTGGAGAAGGTGGGAGGAGTTGATCCACCTGCTCTGGATGTTGCTGCTCAGCTACTACAGAGCAATGAAAGGTAGGCCGGCGGTCCAAAACCCAACATCCCCAAACAGCATTTATGGCTGTGGCAGTGTAAACCTGCAATCGGCTGTTATTTAATCTATCTGTTTCTTTTTTCTGCAGGCTGTCTGTGGAGCAACTCCACAGAGCAACGAGACAAACCTGGATCATTTGTTTACAAGCCGGACGACATGGTGACGAAGCTCGCTGTTCGAGACGCTGTTGACAGCTTCCTGTCCAGATCTCGGGCTGACATCGGACAAGATTTACCTCTTCATGTGGAAGAGTCTTTAACATATCTGCAGGATCACCTGCTAGATGTTTGTCAGTGATAAACAGCCTTATTTGCTCTTCAGTATAAGAATGTTGCCTGAAGCATTGCTCTAATTGTATACTGTGTGTGTTTTTATGCATTTATGTCTTTGTTTTGCACAACTGCAATTTAATAAAAAATGTTTATTATCTGTTTATAAAAAATATGTCCTTAAGTGTTTCTTTTAGCCAAAACCAAAGAAATGTAGAAGCGTTTTCTGTTTTTATTTACACACCTCGGGATTGCTGGTGAGGTAATTGTTTACTAAACAAGCCCGGGTAAATACAAGTGCTGTAATCATCCATCATTAATCGGTGCAGGATCTTATTTACTGTTGTTCAACAGCTGGTTGGACCGTGTGGACGGGAACCAATAGGACAAGGCGCTGTTATCGAAAGAGAAAAAAATCCTTACAGTCGCCATGATACGGCAGCGGAAACGGGGAAGAAGTAGCTAGAAAACAAAAGAGAACACGCAGTCGCCCTCGCGATTTGGTATGCTCTTGCAGGTAAAATATATAAAATCCTCTCAAGTAGCCCATCCGTGTTTCCACCTAATGCTTCACGCTTCTGGAGTTCATAAGTCGCTGCCTTCGTTTTAACTATTTCAACAAGAAGTCGGTCAGCTTCAAACGATTGAAGTATTAGCTTATTTTGGCTAGCAGGCTAACTCGTGCTAAGCTAAATAGCTCGCCAGTCCAGCATTTAATTTTGTTTTTATTTAAACAAACTTAACGTTCAAGCTCCGTGGTGGTCATTCTTCGTGCTAAAAGGTGGCTAGCGATAGCCGATGATTGCGTTGTTTTTTGGCCTTGTGTTTATGCGCAATTCAGTGCTTTGGCATTATGTAAACAACAAGTGCACGTTTTATTTTTAAAGATTATTTGGTGTGTTAATCGTGAAACATTAGAGAAAAGCGCAAAGGATAGTTAAAAATTTGTCAACACAATCTTTAGCTGTCCGCGTTGACTGTATTGCTAGTTAGCAAGCAAGCTCGAGAGTCATCTGGCTTTGTTGTTTAGTTCGATAGCTGCCAAATCAGTCAGCGTCACCAAGAATAATCGGTGAGCTTAGCTTTGATTACTTTTAGTTTTAATTAAACAGCTTTTATATTTCTACACAGAAATGCTGCTCCACGTAGCTAAAAGCAGCCTGTTTTTCCAGCTTCTGAGATTTTCCCCAAAATTCACTTATACAATAACAGTTAATCTCGAGTATTCCCACAGCTATAGAAGTTGTGTGATTTTTATACAGATTAAAAAACACGTCACTTTACTTAAATAAACACATCTCTGTATGTGTTGTGATAATTGGTTAGATTGTTGAATTTGCAGAAACAATCACATCTCAGAGAGAAACAGTCACAATTTCAGAGCAGACTTGAGGACTGCTGCCTGGTAGTTTATGGAATATTGGCAGACATCTTTATTTGTGTCACTGACACTTTTATTACAAATCATCTCCAGTGTTATAGGAATGCCCAAGGAAAAATATGACCCGCCGGATCCAAGGCGGATGTACACAATTATGTCCAGCGAGGAGGCAGCAAATGGGAAGAAATCATACTGGGCTGAGCTGGAAATCAGTGGTGAGTGTTCCCTCAGAACACACTAGGCATGCACTTAATACATCCATCACACTATGCAAAGGACACACACGTGTGTGTGTGTGTGTGTGTGTGTGTGTGTGTGTGTGTGCATTACTTTTATAGTACATTATTATTATACAACCACACAGAAACTGGAAGCATCTTGGGGAATGAACCCTTTGCCGATGGACCTTTTTAACCGGGGAGCTGGACAGGATTGAACCTTTGACACTTTAGCTGGAAGATTACCTGCTGAATCCTAATGACCTCATCCACAGTCACCATAGTAATCACATAATAGCTGTGTTCCAGTTCAGAGGTTGCATCTTTCAATTTTAAGGCTGATTGCGTCACAGCCGTTCAACTAAAGCTGTTGTATTTCAAGCTGGATAAACCCCCCAGCTAAGTATGTTGCAGCATGTAGAAACCTCAGTTGTACAGCTGTGATGTTTGAGATGCATTCTGGGTTCTTAAACAGTTTTCAATTCAATTTGGTTTATTTAAACTAGGGCTGCACGATATTAGGAAAACCTGCGATATTCGATAACAGTGCTTAATATTGCGATATCGATATTACTCACGATAAATGAACAAATACTAAAGTATGCAGTGTTGATGTCGTCTGGCGTGTGACGTCTGCTCTGGGTTCAAAGCAAACAAAAACTAATGCATGAATTCCATTACAACATAACATTTTTATTGCAAAAATATGCAGCTGCACCTGCTACTGTATTAGCAGCTGCACCTGCTACTGTATTAGCAGCAAAACAACAACCTGCATGCATGCAGTTTCTCAGTGACTTTAAAACATCACCTCCACCATAAAACTTTTTCTGATGCTCCAAATACAGAAAAACATCCCTTACCAGGGTTTTTAGAATAAATAGTTTAAATGTTAAATAATAGTTAACATCACTTAAATGCAACAGCAAATTCTCTCATTGCTACTGAGCATTTTCTCCACTTATGTGGTTATGATATAAGGCTGTTGCTGTAATTGGGAAGTGAACTGTGCTGGGCCAAACTAGGAGAAGATTAAGATTTTCTGAGAAAAAGAGAAAAACAATTGTCTACCTTTCAGAAGAGGAACTGGCAACAAAACTACATGGAAAATATGTGAAAACGTTTGTTTTAACCCCAAATTGAACAAGTTTACCTAGATCTTAAAAAGCAGCTCAGATGATGAAACTGCAACTATGATTCTGATAACAAGCTAACAAAGTGAACTAGCTCCTCTAAGATAACCGGCTAGCAGAGCTTCTGACTGACAGTTTATGTGCGGCAGCAAATCAACTATCCTGATTAACAAGGTTATAAAAGCTCATAAATGAAAAATCACTTTAATGTGTGGGAGAACTTTTCCAGGCCCTCTTTAGCAGGGTGGGACTGGGAGGAGAGTGCTGTAGCCTTTTAGCTGGAAGCTAACCGGAGCCTGGGGCTAACACTAGCGACATGAAGGTGGGTTGGTTCACCGGCACGTGTCGGAGTCAGCCCGGTAAACATGATTAACGACACCGAGCGGACTCACGTTCACGTTTGAAAGCAGCGCTGAATCCAGAAACCTCAGCACAAAGTGCGTTCGTTGCTCTGAGCCAGCATGACGAACAAGGGAACAGCGCCGCAAACTCTTTTCGGGTGTTGCTTTCCAAAAGGGTCTACGTAGGGGGCGTTCGTATTACGCGAACTGAACCATCTGATTGGCCGCATGTCAGAAGGGCTACATTTGATTGGTCAAATAATACTTCCGCGTAAGAAAAACAGCTGGTTTACAAAAAGCTGATGTATGACACGGATGTAAATGTTTGAACCAAACATTTATCACTGTTTTTGCCGTGTTTTGCGATGGGCCTATCGCACGTCCTGTTATCGCAATGACGATAATTTTTCGATATATTGTGCAGCCCTAATTTAAACACTGCCAAATCTCGACAAGTCATCTCAAGGCACTTCACAAAGTAAAACATTCCAGTTGTTTGATAGGCCAAGTTCACTGATAAACCATTTTTTGTTTATTTTCTAAATGTGATTGCCACTCTGAGTTTCATATGCAGGCTGTACATGAAAAGTGTCTTCTACCCCTATTTCCGGTATTTACCACCAGTAGAAAATAGATGAGAAAACTCATGGATAAGAAAAGTCATGGATCCACCCATCTTGGATCGCAACAAGGAAGGCTGTTGTTGGTTTGGCGTTCAGAAAACGGCAGAGAACGTCTTGGGTAGTAGAAGCTAACTGTTAGCATTAGCAAATCCACCACACAGCAGAAGTCCTCCAGGCTTGTGATATTTGTGGAGAGATTAAACATCAACGGTACAGAACAGATTCAGTGGTAGAGTCGCTTCACTGTTAGCCAATCAGAGACGAGATGTCCAGATATCATGAAACAAGACTCCAAATCCTGCCGTCTTCTCCTCCCCATTCTTCTGACTCGCTTGTAGTTTCTGAAACAGGAGCGCCGGAGCATTATTCCCACAGAGATCAACTCACAAACCATTCTCTTGTACTTTAGGCATCAGCACATGTGTTGACAAATGCATGAATGTGGTCATTAACAAGTATAAACTTTGTTTTCCATTTTCTCAAAGATAAAACCAGAGTTTTGAAACATGTTTGACATGCAACATGTAAGCTTAGCTCAGCCCTAAAACCTCCATAAATTCTTATGCTACCCATTAAAGAGTTGGTGTTTCTTCGTTTATATTTTTGCAGAATGATCCTTCCCTGCTGGTTGTTTTTTGAAGGTTATTTGAGACATGCAGTAAATAAAAGCCTGGCCTCAGTCCAAATGTTTTCATTTAAACCTACAGAAACTATTTGTGCCTAAACATAGAAAATGGCCAAAAACCTGGTTGTTGACAAAAATCAAATTTGGAATAGTAGGGTGAAAATCAGGAGGGTTGGAGCACTCGGGCTTCATTAGGTGCAAAAAAGGAAAAAGTAACGTTTTGACACCATGTGCCACTTAGAATATTAGGGGTGTGCCATCTTAAGCCGGGCGTACACTGTGCGACTTTTTCACTTTTTTGAGCCGATTTTCCAGTCGTGCGAGAATCCACGACATCGGGGCGAGTTTTGCGCCGAGCGGTCGTGTAGTGTACAGGGGGTTACGAGAGGCGATTAACACCACGTGACCAGCCGCCGATCAGCAGTCGTGAGGTCGCACGGACTTCTGGCGTGTTTAAAATTTCGCTCGTCCCTCGTGAGGGTATCGCACTGTTGAAGCGGCGCTGCGAGCAGCTGCGACCCAAAAAGTATCAGAACCGCTCACGGCGCATTCGCAATCCTGCATCAACACCATTCGCTATTTCCCTAATAACACACGTTGTTCGTTTTTGTTTCTACACGTTTTTTTACTCACAAAGATTGTCAAGAAAGCGTGTTTGTCGTGTTCATGTCAAATTAAACTGATCACAAAACACAGATTTACTTTCTTTATTTCGTTTTCCTCATCCAACCCCCATAAATCCCTGTGTGTCCTCCTGCAGCACTCCCGAAGGACAACAGGCAAGACAAAAAAGTCTGACGTGTTGAGTAAAAACTGCTATTTTTAGCATGTTTTTAGGGCCGACGTGTTGCTACCAGATGTACAGTGTGAGCAGTCAGGTCGCATCCGAGAACTGGGTCGTACAGTGTGAGCACATGACTCGTGAGATCTGCTCTGCGAGGAAGTCGTACAGTTTGAGTTGAAGCTGAGTGCTGCGAGTGAAAAAGTCGCACAGTGTCCGCCCGGCTTTAGATACCTCACGATTCCATTTGATTTTGATTCAGGGTCTTTTGATTCGATTGTCATGATTATCGCAATTTTTTTTTTGCTTTTTTTTCACTGTTTAGGTTTTTATTTTTCTCATTTTGTAGCTTTTTCATGATGCCAAATTAATTCAGCACACATTAAGTTACCAAATACCTTTTACTCCACTATCCTATTCATGTAAGACTGAACACATACCCAACATACTTTTGCATGAAATCTACGTGAAAAATGAAAATGAAGGATGACACTGACAGCCAGTTTTGCTTTTGTAAATGCAGAATAAGCTGAGGTGGCAAACTGGGATGGTGCATAGATCCTGAGCTTCTGGATGAAGCTCAGTTCACCAGATGTCCACGGGGAATGTAAAGGACAAACACCTTTTGGAGCAGCTTGTAGAAAAACTTAAGGAGCGTGTCTTCAATCGGCATTAAAGACAAGTTACTTCTAAGCGAAAGGGAGGTCCTTTACAGCATGAAGGCCGCCATCGCACCCATCTTATACCACCATGATCGCTCCACAATACCGCAGCAGTTTGACCACTTATAAATGACCAACGGCTCCCTGCTGCCGCCTCCGCTGACAGAAAAGTAGCGCTGTAGTTTTATTAAAAGAAAAGCCGGAGTTGCGGGCAAGTTAGATTAATCCTTCCACGCATGTTGGTGGTGTTGCCGTTGTATTTAACTTTTGTTTTACACAACTTTCCTTTAATCCTGATGAGTAAATCTCATACTCAGTGGTTGATTCTGAGAAACAAGCTTCCGCCATTGCTGTGTGTTTATTTATTTATTTATTTATTTTCTGGTCCGTCTCCTGAAGTGTCCGGGCGGCACGCGTAACTTTTATATTTCTGCCGTGCTTTGTGGCTGTTTTTCAGCATTTTTTTTATAATCGTCTCTGAACTTTTACAAATCGATTATGAGTCGGCACATGTCACAACGCGATGCATCGATTAAATTGTGAATCGGAACACCCTTATAGAATATGGAAGCAAATGGAATAAAAAACGGGAGTTGTGTCGGAACTCTGTTCATCCGACCCGATGCTCATAGACTGTTATGGCAGAAGGAGGCTAATAATTTTAAGACATTTCTGAAACATAATATTCCTCTGAGGTACGTTATCTTGGTTTTTTAGGCACACAGCTTAATAGTTTTATTAATTGTTGTGAAATATGTTGCCCGTGTAAAAATAATATATTAGCAGATTTGAGTGTGTTGATACATGAGATGATTTAACATATTTTAGTACATTCCTCTGCTTATACTCATCTTCTGTTTAAATAAATAATTTTAGGTCATTAGGATTAAAAATAAAATTTTAAATATAATTTATTTGAGTTAGTTTTTAAAGTGGCCAAAATCTAGCAAAGTGATGTGATAGCCAGCAGCTGGATTATAACGCCGGCTCAGAACACTGGAGATCTAATCTGGGTGTTAGGCACACACCCACCTGTGTTTAGTCAGTTACGTAAAGAAGGTCCAGCTTCCTCTTTCCTGCAGCCGTCTCAAACCTCCGGCCGCTGTTACCGACAGCACGGCCCGTGTTTGGTGCTGAATTTCTCGTTTGCTCCTCATTAATTCAATTACACCTGAGAGCTAAATTCAGCAGCAGGCTGCTCCCCTGACAACGTCAATATGGTATCTAGTTGGGAAGCTGAGGAAGGCTTCATTAGGGAGGCGAAGCTTTTTATTTACCCCAAAATAATAAATGTGTAGACTGAGTCTTTCAAGTAGAGATGTAGAAATTTTCATTTTATTTGTCCAGAACTAGATTATCTTCTATAAAGTAACTGTAGTCACAGTTATGCCCATCACACACACACACACACGCACACACGCACACGCACACACACACACACACACACACACACACACACACACACACACACACACACACACACACACACACACACACACACACACACACACTGTTTAATTTGTCCTCCCTGTTGCTGCAGGTCGAGTGAGGAGTCTTAGCACAGCCCTGTGGTCTCTCACCCACCTCACTGCCCTTCACCTCAGTGACAACTCTCTGTCACGAATCCCGCCAGACATAGCCAAACTACACAACCTGGTGTACCTGGATCTCTCATCCAATAAGATCAGGAGCCTGCCGGCGGAGCTCGGCAACATGGTGTCTCTCAGGTCAGTGATTTCAGGTTACACAATGTAATTAGTGCTGAGCTGGAAAAGGAGCAGTCACAGGTTACCGGGAACTCTCATGAGGTGTTTTTTATTATTCTGTTGCAGATTTTCCCCTTTCAGTGTCTTTGTTTTCATTTGAAAGACTTAATGAGTCGTGTTTGTTTTTAAAGTTAAAGTCCCTAAGTCATCCTCACACACGGGTGAAGTGCATCTCTGCATTTGACTCATCCCCGTGGAGAGCAGTAAGCTGCAGCAGTGGCTGCGCTCGGGAACTCTTTGGTGGTTTAACCCCCAACCCAACCCCTTAAAGCAGGGAGGCACAAGTTTTTGGTTTGACCCCCGATCTCCCAGTCCCGGGGCAGACCTCTACCATCAGGCCACTGAGAAGTTTTTAATTGTAAACCTGGATGTAAAAACTGCAGTGAAAGTGTTGCTGTTTTCTGAAGTGTTTGTAAATAACCTGACTCCTGTTTGTCCTCGGCAGGGAATTGCTTTTAAATAACAACCAGTTGCGAGTTCTCCCCTTTGAACTGGGAAAACTGTTTCAGTTACAGACACTGGGGTTAAAAGGTGAGTGGCTTCAGTCCTCAAAGCCCATTTATTTATTTCTCTGCTGTTTTTACAGCTGATTTCTGTGTTTCTTAGGAAACCCACTTGCACAAGATATTATGAGCCTCTACCAGGAACCCGATGGCACACGGAGACTGCTCAGCTACTTGTTAGACAATCTGGCAGGAGCTATCAAGCGCAGTGAGTATCAGCCCTCTGCCGTCGTTGTAAGGCTGAACAGGAATTTCAGCTTTCCTACGCCTGGGAAGAGAAGAGGATACTGGATAGGAGAAGCGTTTAAGGGCTTTTACTGAACCGTCTTTTCCTCCACACAGTACCAACCGAGCAGCCCCCTGCCCGATCGTGGATCTCTCTTCAGGAACCCGACCGAACACGTCCGTCAAGTAAGAACACCCACCCACACACACACACACCTCCTTTCCTCTCACAGAAGTAGGTTATGTTTTAAATATATTTAATAGTTATTTAAGTTTTGGCTATAGATGCAGGAGAGGATGTTTTCTCAGCACTGTTCTGAAGCAGCTGGAAGCGATTTGCAGGCTATACGGTTAAACGCCTAAATACAAGAACGCTAGCAAACATTATTCACGGTCAGTAAAGCTAATGCAGATATTTGATTAGAAGATTTTATCGCGGCAGTAAATAATACCCAGAAGTAGTGATAGTTGTAGTAATCTGTTTTATTCTGAGTATGCAGTTCCATTTGTAAGTATTTTAAATACTAAATAAAAACAGAAAAACAAAACAAGTATAAGAATCAAAGAATGACATGGTCAATCACAAACCTGAAAAGGGATCAAAAGAAGCACAAACTTGCTCACTGCCACTTCCTCATCAGACTTAACTAACCTAAATCTTCCTCATCCTCTTCTGTTACTTTATATCTGTGTAAATGTTTGCACAATGATAATTACAATTAATAGTTTTATGTGTATGATGGTACAGGTGTTTGTGAATAGTATACATACACCCGTACCATCATGATTGCACCCGTGATATTCAGAAGCTTTTTTCTAAATATTTAGTAAAAGCTGCTTCTTTTTCACTGATCCGTCATTAAAGCAGCATTATGTAAGAGTTCCACAGTGAAATAATGTTTGTTTATTTATTTAGCAGACGCTTTCATCCAAAGCAATGTACAACTTATAACCTATAGGGCATGTTGTGATCTGTGGGGGAAACCGGAGTACCCGGAGGAAACCCACGCATGCATGGGGAGAACACGCAACTCCACGCAGAAAGGCTGTAGCCGAGTTTCGAACCTGCAACCTTCTTGCTGCAAGGCAACAGTGCTAACAACTGCACCACTAGGCAGCCCAAAACAGTTTAATGTCTCAATCACACTGAAAGGAAGGTTACAATGAAACAGATTTAATTCTCCGCTGGCTGGGGTGTTGTCAGATTTTCTCCTTTAAAAAGACAAAACAAAATGGGGACGTCACTTAGAACCTGCCGCACACGAGAGCCAACTGCTGAGCAAGGGGCCTCGAATGACCGTTCGCTCAGCAGATACCTCGCTGTGTGCGCATTTTCCACCTCACGAGACGCTGAGGTGAATATCTGACCCCCTCGGGGGGGTAAAAACTCACCGTGTGCGCACTAAGTGAGCTGCTGGCTGAGCTGAAATATTCTAGTGGCCAATCAAAGCACGTTCTCCACTCACATGACCCCAAGATGGCAGCCCCTTGTCTGCATGTCAGAAAATAAACAAAACGAAGACGTAGCTGGAAACGGAGGAAATACCTCTACTTTTTTTGTTTATGAGGCATCGCCACCACCGTCATTTCAAGGTTAGGATAGTATGTGTACGGTGGCTGTAAAGCAGGGCCAGGCAAGGAGTTTATACCAATCTACTCCAAGAGATGTGTCTTGAAGACCCAGAATGCTTCCGACAGTACCACAGCCTGGATCCTGAATCCTTTGAGGGGGTAGTGGAAACAGTGGGCCCATCGATCTGCAAGGCACTGTTTCGTTTATTTTTCTGACACTCAGACAGGGCAGGGGCCACATCTGAATACATCTTGGAATCATGTGAGCAGAGAATGCGCTTTGATTGGCCACTAGAATATTTCAGCTCAGCCAGCAGCACACGTAGTGCGCACACAGCGAGTTTTTACCCCCTGTGAGGCGGAAAATATCAAACCGGTCAGATATTCACCTCAGCGTCTCGTGAGGCTGAAAACTCTTTGAAAATCAGGCGCACACAGGGAGGTATCTGCTGAGCAAATGACCATTTGAGGCCGTTTGCTCTCGTGTGCAGCAGACTTTATTCGGTGAGTTTGTGAGGTTGCCAAGTCTGCAGTGAGCTAACCCAGCATCCCAGGCATTTGTAATTCAACACAGTGCTCCAGAGTTGTTAAAAGAACTGAATAAAGCCAGTAAACAAGTGCGACCCCTAAGAAGCTACTGCATCCTTTAGTTGTACTCTAAAGCCCTTTTCAGACAGACATTCTGGAACATTTGCGGACAATTCAATCCGGTTTTTAACCGGAACTGTGTTTTCAGACACACCACTTTTGTACCGGAACTTGTCCTTTCGGCTGCGTTCACACAGCAGGGAAAAGTTCCAGATGTCTGACGGCGGCGGGGGGTGGTGGTGGTGGGGGGGTGATCGGACTCATGTTAAGAAGAAGAAGAAGAAGAAGAAGAAAATATCATTTCTACAGCGCCTCTCAAGATAAAAATCACGAGGCGCTTAAGCATAATTCTGCGCACACGAAGACGCATAAGAGACCTGGATGATGAAGCTCAATGGTTAAAGGAATCACTGAAGCGGTGTGAAGCGCTCCCTCGCGCGTCTAGACGGTACCGTAGGAGGCGAGCTGCCGTTGATCGCCGCATGCTACAGCAGCGGGCTATCTAGGTGCGCACAGCGTCCCCCGGTCCCCTCCTCCTCCCCCTCCCTCTTGTCCGGAACTTTACCTCACCAGTCTGAATCAGCCACCCTGTCCGTAACAAGTCCGGACCTGTTACTAGGGGCTTCGTCCGGATAAATTCCGGAACACATTATCCGGATGTTTGTATTCAGACAGAAAGGTCTTACGGACAGATTCCGGAACATTTCCGTTTTTCATGGCCTGTCTGAAGGGGGCTTAATGTTGAGTAAAGCAGGCTAGAGTTTATTATTGAGCTAACAATGCTAACGATGAATAAGGAGCAAATAGTCAGCTCAAAAATATCTCAAGCTACTTTTTCAATTACCAATAACTTGATGTTACAGTGAAATGTATGTGTGAAGTGAGTAATTGAGTTTTTCTTCCTTTAATGAGTTGCTCAGAACTTTTAACGGCAGGCTAACAGCAAGAATGCACACAACCACACTTCCTGTAATAACTGAAACAAACTACCATAATAAGTGTAGTAAGTGCTCCCTGCCATAAAACACCCAGGAATGCTAACACCAGATATGACAATGTATTCATCAACTTATCCACTTTCTGTGTATGACTCGTCTTCGCTCGTCATCTAGAATCTTCTGGTGCTCGTCATTAAACGGCAACAGCCATGAAACTCACAGAACGGCAGTGAGAACGTGATGTTTTTGCCAAAAAAATGAACCCCAGTACCCACATTTGTCCGCTAGATGTCATTCTTACAGATTGCACCTTTAAACATTCCTTCAGCCCCTCTTAAATGATTCTTCCAGACGCAGATAGAAAAGATGTCGGTGTGTAACTCCTTAAATTTGAAATATTTCCCCCAAAAATGATAACCTCCTTCTCCTACTACAAATATTTTGAAACTACAAATATTTTTTGATAATATATAGTATTTTGGTTTAAATATATATTGTACTGTTTGTAGTTTTAACCGTTTTCATTCTAAAACCAGCGACGTAGTGTGATCTCTGTAACTCTCGTGGTAAATGAGGACGCTGCACCGATGGGGTTTCATGATGAGTCGAAGTCTTTTTCCTGTGTTTTGGTTAACTCACTGCTACTGATGGGTGGAACTAGTAATTTCACCAAATAAAACCCATCTGATTATGATTTAATAACTAAAGCAAGACAACGCCTTAGAAGGGAGTGTTTAAGGTTGCTGTCAGCTTCAGAAACACGTGAACGAGTGAAATTTTTCCTGTCTGTGTTCCTTAGCTCTCTTCTCGGTCATGTGCTATAACGTGCTGTGTGATAAATACGCCACGAGGCAGCTCTATGGCTACTGCCCGACCTGGGCTCTAAACTGGGAGTACAGGAAGAAGTCCATCATGCAGGAAATCCTCGGCTGCAACGCAGACATCATCAGTTTGCAGGTAAGATAATATCCAAGAATTCATTAAGACTTTGTAACTAGGATTACAAGATGTTCATAATGTGATTTTTAGTCAAATAAATGTTTTATGGACAGTGTGTTGGCAAAACTGTGGCTTGTTTTGCAGCTGCTTGTATTGTAGAACGATTGATCAAAGTGTAATCATGTTCAGTTTGATCAGGGATCAAAGGTCAATATTGTTTTATTTGTGCTTTTTCTTTTTTTTTGGGGGGGGGGGGGGGGGGTCCATCAGTTTCATTACGTTGCCAAGAATCAGGATTGGTTCTTTTGTTTTGGTAAAAGCACTTTGGGTTTCGGATTTTTGACTGGTGAGGAGGGGGTTTCCTGGGGGGATTAGATGTTTTACACCATTTTTGTGTTTCAGTTCCTGTCTGGCCTAGGGTTGTCACGGTAACCGGTGTAGCGGTAAACCCCTGTAAAAAAAGTTGACAATAATGATAACCGTCTTGTTTTAAAAAAAACTATATTATCTCGGTGGATTACCGTGGCTGCGGTGTAGGCGCGGTGACCCTTACCAGCCACCGTATCATCTGCTGAAGTTGCCCGTGGGACATGCGCACTTTGTTGTTTACAACCAAAACTTTCTTGAAGCTAAAGCTGAAATAATGGCCAAAGGAGGAGACGGCAGCACTCAGGACATTTATTATCCCTCAAAGAAGACAAAGTCGGAAGTATGGGCATCTTTTGGATATTTGAAGAATGCTGAGAGACAGTTGATAGAAGACGGCTATCCGGCAGCAACACTTCAAATCTCATGACACATCTGCGTGACCATCACCCACAACGCTACAGTCAACGAAAGGCAAGCTAACGTTAGCGTTTTAGCTAAAATGTGTGATCCGAGGATTTGGGTTGAGGGAGAATGAAACGAGTCGCTATATAAAGCAGCCGCACCGCCGCTACCTGCATATAAACCGTGTCGCGGACACCGCCATATTGAAATGATGCTATGCATTACGGGGCTCCCAGGGGCAGATAAGAGTTGGTCTCTCTCCGAGAATAATTATGAATTTAACAACGATTACTGCCTGATGACATTTTCCCAAATCTGCAAAGCTCACTGGAAGGACACAAACCGAGGACAATATTTTCCTGATCTAGGGTTTATTACTCAAGTAAGGGTAAAAAGTATCTGATTAGAAGGCTACTTGAGTACTGAGTATCATCTGATCTAATATTTTTAAAATGATGACATCAAAAAGACATAAAATAAGAAGTTATGGGCAAATATTGGTATTTTCAAGACTAAAGGGGAAAAATGTAAACAAATAAACAACATAATTACAAAATAACACATTTTAGGCTAAATTTAGACACAAACTGAGGACAATATTTCCTGACATACAGGGTTTTATTTAATTGTGTGAAAATGTAGCACGTTTAAAAAAAAATACCGCAATAATACCGAAAACCGTGGTAATTTTGGTCACAATAACCGTGAGGTTAAATTTTCACACCGTGACAACCCTAGTCTGGCCTGGTATGAACTGCTGAGTTTGAAGCCTTCTCAAAGAATAGTGTGTAAAAAATAGAGTCGATGCACAAACAGCGTGTCCCTATGTTTCTGTGATGCTTACAAAACGCGATTCTTCACGGCTGGTGGAAACATACCATCCACTATAACGGCTACTAATTGCTGCTTTCTGTGTTTCGCTCTGTTTCAGCCACTTGATTGGTCCAGCGCAGAGTAGTGACGGTGTGAAATTTTAACCTCGCGGATATTGTGACCAAAGTTATCACGGTTTTCGGTATTATCGCAGTATTTTTTTTAAACGTGTTACATTTTCAGGCAACTAAATAAACCCTGTATGTCAGGAAAATATTGCCCTCAGTTTGTGTCTAAATTTAGCCTAAAATTTGTTATTTTGTTATTATGTTGTTTATTTGTTTACATTTTTTCCCTTTAGTCTTTAAAATACCAATATTTGCCCATAACGTCTTATTTTTTGTCTGTTTGATGCCATCATTTTAAAAATATTAGATCAGATGATACTCAGTACTCAAGTAGCCTTCTAATCAGATACTTTTTTTTTACCCTTACTTGAGTAATAAACCCTATATCATGCATAGCGTCATTTCAACATGGGGGTGTCCGCGACACGGTTTATATGCAAGTAGCAGCGCTGCGGCTGCATTATATAGCGACTCGTTGCATTCTCCCTCAACCCAAATCCTCGGATCACGCATTTTAGCTAAAACGCTAACGTTAGCTTGCCTTGTGTTGACTGTAGAGTTGTGGGTGATGGTCACGCAGATGTGTCATGAGATTTGAAGCGTTGCTGCCTTTCACAGACACTTTTTCTGCACGTGCTGCAAACAGGATAGCTGTCTTCTATCAACTGTCCCTCTGCATTCTTCAAATATCCAAAAGATGCCCGTACTTCCCACCTTGTCTTCTTTGAGGGATAATAAATGTTCTGAGCACTACCGTCTCCTCCTTTGGCCATTATTTCAGCTTTAGCGTCAAGAAAGTTTTGGTTGTAAACAACAAAGTGTGCATGTGCCACCAGCAACTTCAGCAGATGATACGGTGGCTGGTAAGGGTCACCACGCCTACACCGCAGCCACGGTAATCCACCGAGATAATATTTTTTTTTTAAAACAAGACGGTTATTATTATTGTCAACTTTTTTACCGGGGTTTACTGCTACACCGGTTACCGTGACAACCCTAGTCCAGCATTGGTAACGCTTGATTTGATTGGTTGTTCATCTCTTCTCTATAACAATGTTGCTATCGAACCGTTCTCATATGCCTGCTATCATTCCATCGCCCATCCTATAGTGGTAATTTAGTTCTGTTGTTGGCAACTTCCTGTCAGGAAAATCAAGTTATCTGACCCTGCAGAAAATGACACAAGCGCATTATGATGAGAAGAACACCAACTGTTTTTTAACCTTGCAGCTGTAGGCTTTAACAATAATGCCAGTATAGAGGTCCACACATGTAAAGTCCAGGTTTGATCTGTGGGCTCCTGCTGGGCTAGAGAATGCAAATGACTTATGATAACATCCTTGGTTCATGTTTCCATTTGTTTCACCAGAGCTGTATGCTGAGAAGGCTCTGTGTCTAAACTTCCTGTTAGGCCCCAGCTCAGAGATTTGCATGTTAGGATTAGGGTCTGACCGATATATCGGCCGGCCGATATTGGGGTCATTAACGGTATCGGCTATCTGCCAAAAAGACTGCCGATATGACCGATATCGCACTACCTATCCAGCAGATGGCGCCAGCTTTATGAACTCATGTTGTGTGGCTCTACTCCTTAGAACTTTGAACACAAATTATTGTTTTGGAACTTTTTAAAATTTATTCTTATTTATGTTTCTTATGTGCAATTATTTCCTGTCCAGGGTGAATAAGTTCACCAAGTTAACTTCCACAGAGTGTTACTTTGTTACAAAGCACAAGTATTACGTTTTATTTGTTGCTGCATTTTTATAATTTTAATATTCTTATAGGGATCTTCTGTCCCTAAACTTGTGTGTGCTGTTAGATTCCCCAGAGTTAGCCAAGTCAGAAAAAACATTTTGTAACCAGTTGTTTTAGCATAAAGCAATGGAAGGGAAGGCTTGCACTCACCTCCATAAAAAAAACACTACAATGTATGTGAATTCACTTACATTGTTTTATGCTAAACTAAGAAAACCAACTGCTGCCAGATCATATTGGGCTGGTTATAAAATGCTTTTTCTGACTTGTCTAACTCTGGGGAATCTTAACAAGACACAATTGTACTGAGCGGTGGAATATTCCTTTAAAGGGGCATTATGGAAGTTTGACAGCCAAAACATGTATAGAAATAATAAATTTCTTCTTCATACATTCTCCTGCAATGCCCTGGTCCTGTAGAATGAGCCCTGGCATTTTTACTGTGATTGCCTGTTTTTCTGTAAAATCACAGAAAAAGAGAGCTGCTCGGGTCAAGCAGGCTGCTTCGTGCGCGTTCACGCTCAGGCATAGCCCTCCTAACCATTCTTTGAACGTTGTTCCAGCTGTGATCAAGGATATAAATGTTACAGATACAGAAGACACCACTGGCGGTAGAGCCCTGCACGGGCCTAAAATCTGAGCCCGTGTCCGGCCCGGCCCGAGGGGTGGAGCCCCAGCCCGACCCGGTCCAAAAAGATTTTCAGGATTCTCTGGCCCGACCCAAGCCCGACTTTTTTTTAACCAACTAAATGAAAACAAAGTGCGTCAATCCTGACCAATGTGTTAAAAGATGTGCAGTATCCGATCAATTTGTTTTTCCCTCATTTACAGTCACGGAGATAACGGCGCAGGCTCTGGTGGTAATCAAGTTAAATTTTATCTCTTTCCAACAATTTTCACAAGAAAAAACAGTCAAAAGCAGGGCTTGTGTTGTGTAGACCGGATAGTTCCCGTATTTGACCGTTTATTTTGATGGGGAAAGAATAGAAAGAATTACCCCGACGCATGCAGACGAACTGACATTTTATTCGTTACGCACATTGCAGATGTAGCTAAATCACCCAAGAAAAGATTCCCTTCTGAACATCTGAGCTGGACACTGCTCAGCGCAGCTCGCTGTCAGCACATGTGTGCACAGCGAGCTGAAGTTGTGGAGATTGCTTGGAGCGCGTTGCAGAACCAGAGCGCATGCAGGAAGGTTCCTCCCACTGAAGCGAGTGTTTTCCAAACCCTGTCGCTCAGAGAGACTTGTCACTTAGAAAATGTTCCCTGATTATGAAACTTTGGCTGAATAGTGCTTGTTCCTGTCTCCAATGTGGCGACGCATCCAGAAGCCGTCTGAGAAGAAGCCCAGAATCTCACATCTTCAGCTCAGACAGCGCATATGATTACGCACAAGCGTGACCCGTCAACCAGGTCTCACAGTAAGATTGGGTTGGGCCTGTTCAGGTTTACGCAGACAATCTTTACATTTAGAATTGGCTTACAGATGTGAAATTAATGCAGTAAAATATAAAGCATTTTGTTTAAATATCCAGTCATTATTTTACAAGCACAGAGAGCCGCGTCAGATGGATGGAAGAGCCGCGGGTTGCCGACCCCTGGTATAGCCTATAAAATGACATGTTTTCTCCAGGACCAGAGAGGACGCAAACTCAATACATCTCTTTTATTGTGAGGTAATAATTTCTCCGAGTTTTGCGGTTGCGGGCGGGAGTAGACATGCACGCTGCAGGTGCAGACGGGAGTGTAACACACACGTTGCGGTTGCGGGCGGTAATTGTCAAAAATTCAGCGGGAGCGGGCAGGAGACAGTGAGCTGCGCTGAGCAGTGTCCAGCTCAGATGTTCAGATGGGAATCTTTTCTTGAGTGATTTAGTGTTTCAATTTTTTTATGAATTCGATTAAAAATAAAGGCTCCGGCCCGTGTCCGAAGTAATTACACAGTCATTGGCCCAAAGCCTGACCCGAGGGCCTAGGGCTTCAGTGCAGGGCTCTAACTGGCGGTTTAGCTCGTCGTATAAGATTTCGGGCTTTTGAGCGGGAGACCCGGGTTCGATTCTGGATGTGAACATGGTTGTTTTAGAGTTTCGTTTTTACATTAATGATATATTTTTTTACAGTAAGATGCCCAAATTTGTATTTGAGACTCGCCAAACGGCATTCAATTCACAGTAGGGCTGCACAATATATCGAAAAATTATCGTCATCGGGATAACAGGACGTGCGATAGGCCCATCGCAAAGCACGTCAAAAACGGCGATAAATGTTTGGTTCAAACATTTCCATCCGTGTCATACATCAACTTTTTGTAAGCCAGCTCTGTTTTTTACACGGAAGTATTATTTGACCAATCAAATGTAGCCCTTCTGATATGCGGCCAGTCAGATGGGTCCGTTCACGTAATACGCCTGCCCCCTACGTAGACCCTTAGGATGGGTGGAACGCAACTCCCGAACTGAGTTAGAGGCGCCGTTCCCTTGTTCATCACGCTGGCTCAGAGCAACGAACGCTCTTTGTGCTGAAGTTTCTGGATTCAGTGCTGCTTTCAAACGTGAACATGAGTCCGCTCGGTGTCGTTAAGCAGCTGATAATAACCGGGCTGACTCCGACACGTACCGGTGAACCAACCCACCTACCTCCATGTTGCTAGTGTTCCACCGGGTGGTGATGTTAGCCCCAGGCTTCGGTTAGCTTCCAGCTAAAAGGCTACAGCACTCTCCTCCCAGTCCCACCCTGCTAAAGAGGGCCTGGAAAAGTTCTCCCACACATTAAAGTGATTTTTCATTTATGAGCTTTTATAACCTTGTTAATCAGGATGGTTGATTTGCTGCTGCACATAAACTGTCAGTCAGAAGCTCTGCTGGCCAGTTATCTTAGAGGAGCTAGTTCAATTTGTTAGCTTGTTATCAGAATCATAGTTGCAGTTTCATCATCTGAGCTGCTTTTTAAGATCTTGGTAAACTTGTTCAATTTGGGGTTTAAAACAAACGTTTTCACATATTTTCCATGTAGTTTGTTGCCAGTTCCTCTTCTGAAAGGTAGACAATTGTTTTTCTCTTTCTCTCAGAAAATCTTAATCTTCTCCTAGTTTGGCCCAGCACAGTTCACTTCCCAATTACAGCAACAGCCTTATATCATAACCACATAAGTGGAGAAAATGCTCAGTAGCAATGAGAGAATTTGCTGTTGCATTTAAGTGATGTTAACTATTATTTAACATTTAAACTTATTTTCTGATTTTTTTATTTATTCAAAAACCCTGGTAAGTGATGTTTTTCTGTATTTGGAGCATCAGAAAAAGTTTTATGGTGGAGGTGATGTTTTAAAGTCACTGAGAAACTGCATGCATGCAGTTTGTTGTTTTGCTGCTAATACAGTAGCAGGTGCAGCTGCATGTTTTAGCAATAAAAATGTTATGTTGTAATGGAATTCATGCATTAGTTTTAGTTTGCTTTGAGCCCAGAGCAGACGTCACACGCCAGACGACATCAACACTGCATACTTTAGTATTTGTTCATTTATCGTGAGTAATATCAATATCGCAATATTAAGCACTGTTATCGAATATCGCAGGTTTTCCTAATATCGTGCAGCCCTAATTCACAGATAAAAAAAAGATGTGGGTTCAACTTTCATTTTGGAACAATTTTTCAAGCAAGGGAATGGAATTATCAGAGCCCCATGTTGAAATGACGCTATGCATTACGGGGCTCCCAGGGGCAGATTAGAGTTGGTCTCTCTCCGAGAATAATTATGAATTTAACAATGATTACTGCCTGATGACATTTTCCCACATCTGCAAAGCTCACTGGAAGGACACAAACCGAGGACAATATTTTCCTAATATAGTGTTTATTACTCAAGTAAGGGTAAAAAAGTATCTGATTAGAAGGCTACTTGAGTGCATTGTCTACAAAAATAAAGAAAAGCGTCTGGACTTCTTTGAGTTGCTTGAAGACATTTCACCTCTCATCCGAGAGGCTTCTTCAGTTCTAAGGTCAAATGGTGGAGAGTCCCAGATTTAAACCCAGTGGGAGTTTCCCCCCGAAGAGGGAACAAAAGACCCCCTGATGATCTTCTACATAAACACATTGAGGGTGGGTGTGGGTCCTATTCAGCCAGAGTTTCGGGTGAGCTCATTGTGAAACCTGGCCCCACCCTATCATGTGAATTCCTGAGGTCAGATGGCCCAGGATATGCGTGGGCGTTGAGGCATCTGGGAAGGGATCTCAAAACTGGATTATAGATGGCAGACAGTTGGTGCCGTAAACCACCGCCTCTGTTCAAAGATGGTTGCTCACAGTGGACATAAATGGCTTCCTTTACTCCTCTTTCAAACATCTGTCCTCTCTGTCCAAAATGTGAACGTTGGCATCCTCGAAAGAGTGACCTTTGTCCTTTAGATGCAAATGAACTGCTGAGTCCTGTCCCGTGGAGGTGGCTCTTCTATGTTGTGCCATGCGCTTGTGAAGTGGCTGTTTGGTTTCTCCGATGTAGAGGTCTGGGCATTCCTCGCTGCACTGTACAGCATACACCACATTGTTGAGTTTGTGTTTAGGAGTTTTGTCTTTCGGGTGAACCTTCACAGACATTGAAAAATAAACAATAATTAACAAGAGTCTGCTTCTAGCCCTGCAGAAAGAGAAAAAAATGGGACACACAACAATACATCAGGAGCAAGCCATCACTGTGTTAACCTGATGATGAAATATAAAATCAACATTGTTTAACTGAACAATTACACGATAATAAATCATAGTGCATTTAGTGGTAACGACAGCCTTAAGACATGTGTTGAACGTGCCCAAGCCCATACTTTTGAGAGCACCATGTGAGCACCTGTGTGTGTACACGCACTTGTTTATGTAAGGTTTCTCTATAGGAGCGTCCAATAGAGAGTGTGAGGGACCACAGGTCTGCCCCCCAAAGATGCGTAGGAGACGGGGGGAGCTCCAAGTCCCAGAGATCCAGGCGCTGCCCCAGAACACAGGAACCCCAAGGAGACTGAAACCAGAAAGGCCCCCGCCCCCCTCGAGAGGCACAGAGGATCGCCCCGGGGGGCCACAACCAGCAGCCGGCAGAGTCCCTGGAGATATCAGCGGCAAGCCCACAGGCCCGCCTGCAGTCTCCGATCCCCTAGCCGGCCGGGCCCGGGACCCAACGACCCGGGACTCAGGGGCGACCACCCCCGCCGGGGACCCAGCAGAGCCCAGGGACCCAGACCCCACCAGGCAGCCACTGGGATCGACCAGGCAGGCGCCAAAGATCTTAAACCCCCTGACCCGGGAACCACGAACACTCAGGCAGACCAAGGCACCACACCCCCACACCGGGTGTGGCAGGGGGAGGGGAGACGAAGATCTATATCATAAAAAGAAGTCCCAGGAGAAGAGAGGAGTCAAAGGCCCCACCTGACATATACAGTCATACACATACACAAACACAGTCACACACTCCCTCCCTCATGCTCACACATATACATACAACCCAAGACTTACAAAAATGCACACCGGACACCCACTCATGCTCCCCATACACACCCTATTCACTCTGGTCCCGGTACTGCTGCACATTGGGTACAACCATCACCGGTTACCAGAGTTTGACCCTTTCTGCTGGGGTGCTGATGAGCAGGCACCCCCGCCCAATGCTGAGCACAGCAACCCACCACCCCAGACCCCAACCAGACGGCCAGATCTCCCTCCTAGCCTCCAGCCCCAGGAAGCCAAGCAACAACAGAGGTGTGCTAAGACCCCTAGTCTCCCTCCGCCTGCTCCAATATAGTGTTAGTGTGTGTTGATGAGGTGTATTCCAAGGCTGTGGTGAGCGGGCAGTGCGGGCATTGTCTGGCCTGTGCCAGCTGATGCCACCGCACCACCCCACTTGCACCCACAGCCGTCAGTGTCTAAGTGCAGTTTAAAATTGGAAGTGGGCACCGGCACTCGGGATGAGGCTGAGAAATCCCCCTGCCAAGTGCCGTTGAATGTGCTCACTCCCATGGCCCTAAGTGTGTCTGTGCGTGGAATGTCTTCGGTGGTAGTGTATAAGGTGCAAATAAAATTGGGGGGCAGGTTGCCACAGGAATGCGGAAATGGGGTCCATACCTGCACTTCCTGACTTGTACCCCCCCCCCCCCCCCCAGGTCCTATGTGCATGTTTGTGTGATGATGTGATGGAGCAGGGGGAGGAAAATATGCGGGAATGGGGAGGAATGGCTGGTTGGGCCTAGCCCTCCAGGGATCCAGCTCCCCCACTGGCCCCAATAGGCACCTCTGTTGTCAAACTGCCACCCAGGGCATGGAGACCCCAGCCCATCCTGCCAGGGCCCAAAGCAGCAGCATCGCAGAGCCCCACGGAGCCCGAGGGCACCAACCCAGCCCCACCCCAGCAGAATCAAATACCAATATTCAAATATTGGTATTTTAAAGACTGAAGGGGAGAAATGTAAACAAATAAACAACATAATTACAAAATAAATTTTAGGCAAAATTTAGACACAAACTGAAGACAATATTTTCCTGATATACAGGGTTTATTTAGTTGTCTGAAAATGTAACACGTTTAAAAAAATGCTGCGATAATACCGAAAACCGTGATAATTTTGCTCACAATAACCGTGAGGTGATATTTTCACACTGTGACAACCCTTGCTCCAATTATAAGTCTTTGTGCCACAATGGGAAGTGGCCACCACCACCATTTTGACCGTGTCAAAGGTTCCGTCAAGCCCAGACAATTCCATAAAAGGGGCAAGAGGTGGAGCTGAGGGTGAGGCTGTAAGGCTGGGATCAAACGACGACACCCGTCGAACTGAAGCAATGTAGCTACAACCTAACTCGGAGGTGTGAGCTAAGCTAACGGAGGTAGCTACCTAGCTACAACTGGAGTTAACTGTGCACAACACCAGAGCTTCTGAGTCAGAGATACGCTGGGCTGACCGCTGGGGAGAACGGGGTGGAACACAGAGGTTTCCCGAGAGCTCCACAAGCCGGCAGCCCGCACGGCAGACAGGCGCCGCTGCAGTTAGAGATGCGCCGAGCTGCAGCCGAGGGGAGGGGACCATACCGATAGTCGGAACCCAGCTCCACCAACATGTCATATTTTCTAAAGTCCATTTTCTAAAGTGCAGCATTATGTTAAATGCACTGGGTTTTACCCTATTACATTTAAATGTCATGGTTAAACAGTACATGTTAAAATCTAAGCTCAGCTAGTGCAAGAGTGGCAGTGACCTAAAATACATAAATATAATTGTACTTACCGAAAAAAATGAAGGGGAGACTCCTTGGACACTCTATTAGTGCAATTAATACCACAGCAAGTAATTTTGTTCAACAATTGCACAAATAATATCCAAACAAGAATACACAAACGGCACAACTAATGGTCTAAGTTGAGAGACGGAAAATCGCGGAACAGTTTTCGGGCGAGGCCGAGGCTCAGACTGAGGCTTTTCTCCGGAGCTAGATCTGTGGTCACGTGGGTCTGATGCTCATTAATTATACAGAATTTTAGGCCTTTAATACACTTAAACAGAAAAGTGAACAAAAATTCTCCCCCCTCAGAGTTGTCATGAGTGTAAACTAGATCTATTAAACCTAAAACATGTTTTGGAACCAGGCTGTAAACATGTTTATTTCTGCTGTGAAATTGGTATTTTTAAAATGGGAGTCAATGAGGATTTGCTCGCTTCTGACACCAGCCCCCAGCGGATGAGGGTGGAACTGCAAGTTTTTTCTGCTTCATATCCAGACCTGAATTATGGGGGCTTGTTTTTTTCTTTGTTCGCTGTTCAAGCCGACATCCTTGATCTGCCTGACTGTGGTTTCAACAGAGGCCTCTCCTCTGTCTGATCAGAGATGTGTAACCAATAATCGTCATTCTTTTTTATTTTAACATCTCTTCTGAGTTTGGTTCAATTCCTTTTATCGGGCACTTCCCTTTTCTTTCCATAGTTTGGTTTTCAGAGTTAGAACAAACACTGAAAATGATTGTTTGTCTGAAGGCATTCATTATGATCACAGTTATGGAGGCTTTGGTTTAATAGTGCTGTGTGCTCGTGCAATAAGTGAATGATTTTATTAACATACCATGATACCACTTAGATATCATCAGCTGTCTGAGCTGATTGGCTGATAACGGCCTGGTCTCAGATTGGCGGTGGCGAACCCCGTTCCCGGTGCTGTTCTGTTGTGATGATGGAGCTGATCCGGACCCAGGTCGGCCTCTAAAGCACGATGTAGTAAAATGAATTGTGTTTCAGTAGCTGAGCTAGTTGGACAAATAGCTCCTTTTATAAATTTTCGCTGCAAAGAATCAGCAAATTTCAAATGCACGAGGCTCCGGAGAGTGAGTTGCTTCATTCATTATGTACAGAAAGCCTGAGTATGCATGTGAAATGTCCTTTATGTTCTAATGAATGTTTAGCAGATGCATTCAGATTTAGGGTTTTGTTGCAAAAATATCTTCTTATTCCTCATCTAGTTCTTGTTTTTTGTCTTACAGGAAGTAGAAACAGAGCAGTACTACAGTTTCTTCCTGCCTGAGTTGAAAGAACAAGGATATGATGGGTTCTTCAGTCCAAAGTCACGAGCCAGAACCATGTCAGAGTCCGATCGTAAACACGTGGATGGCTGTGCGATTTTCTTCAAGACAGAAAAGTAAGTATGTGAAAAATGAGTCGAGGTTGTAATTGGCAGATAAAACAACTCTTTTCCAGCTTATAAAACATAAATAATAATTAGTTTGATTGTCAAAAAGCTTAAATAGTTTAGGAATAAAATGTTTGAATTAGAAAATGTTATTTAGTGTAGAATATTTGCTGGGATGTTTAAATGTAGATATTTGCCCTTTAAATACTCTGGATTTTCCCTTTTAGCTGCACATCAAAGAATGTGGTTGTTTTTCTATAGTCTTATCTACGAAAAGCATCAGATCACAGTTTTCCTGGTGATTTTGTGTTTCTGCCCAGGTTCGGCGCCGTGCAGAGGCACACCGTGGAGTTCAACCAGCTGGCCATGGCTAACTCCGAGGGCTCTGAGGCCATGTTGAACAGGGTGATGACGAAGGACAACATCGGGGTCGCTGTGCTGCTTGAGGTCCGCAAAGAAATCATGGAGATCTCCTGTAAGTGACAAATTCAGACACTGGCCTTCCAAAGCCAGCTATAGGTGGCATGTGATGCCCATCTAAGAGCTCTTTGTCCTGATTTTATTATTTTCAGCTGGGAAGTCACTCCACGGCATGGAGAAGCAGCTTCTTCTGGTAGCAAATGCCCACATGCACTGGGACCCAGAGTACTCAGATGTCAAGCTGGTCCAGACCATGATGTTTCTGTCAGAGGTGAAGAATATCGTAGACAAGGCCACGCGCAGCTTCAAGTTATCCTCCTCTGGTGAGACCAATGCCATTCCACTGGTGCTGTGTGCTGACCTCAACTCCCTGCCTGACTCTGGTAAGTCAACAAATAACAATGCAAGTCCTGACCTTCATACCGGTGGTGACTATTTGTGGACTGATGCTCTTTAATATGTTTCAAGCAGCCAAAATTGGCCTTTATGGTTTTTTTTTTTTTTTTTTGTTAATTGTATGATTTGTTGATTCTAGCAGAGGTGTGAACTTGAGTCATAATTTTTTTTTTGTGATTTGGGATTTGACTTACGCTTGAACATTCAAACCATGCACACCATTGTTTTTCTTGCGAAATTTCCAATAAGTTTGATGTGTCACATGACCCCCTTCCTATTGAAAAAACAAAAGTTGAATCCAAGATGGCCGACTTCAAAATGGCCACCATGGTCACCACCCATCTTGAAAAGTTTGCCCCTTACGTATACTAATGTGCCACAAACAGGATGTTAATATCACCAACCATTCCCATTTTATTAAGGTGTACCCTGTATGTAGACAGACGGACGGATGCTATAAGATGGACAGACAGACAGACAAGAAAGACAGACAGACGTCTACAACATGTCCTACATGCATAACCCAACACGATCTACATCTTACCTGATCCAGTAGGTGAAGCCCCCCACCACCTAGGCAAAATAATCCGTTACTTGCCATTAGGTCAGAAGTCCTGCCCCCTATTCTCACTTGTGTAGCTCAAACCAGTTGCGGTGGAGGATGTTGTTGATTAACGTATCAAATAGTCTATAAAATTCAGAGAACAGCAATCTCGTACACGAGGACCCTTCGTGGTCTGCTAAAATAATTGTGATTTGTGGACGTCTTTGTGCAGATTGTCACGCCCGCACCTGTATGAATATCTCACCCATTGTCTCTTTTGTTAGACTGACAAATATCCGTTTAAAAATATACATATCGGCCGACCTTAGTGTGAACTGTGACAGTTAAGGATTTATAGAGAAAACACTGATACTAAAACACTTTGTGCAGTAACACTTTACGATAAAGGTCCCTATATTAATGATACTTAGTGCTTTATTAAGCATGAATGAACAAATCATACCTTAATTAACATTTGTTGTTAAGACTTTATTGACTTTATTATTTATTTATGCTTAATAATGCAATTAGTAACATTAATGTAGTATAGGGACCCTTATTGTAAAGTGTTACAATTTGTGCTTTTTTGACCAAGCATGTTGGTGATTGAAATATTTATTTATGAAGGTATTACTTTTAAATGCTCATTTATAACGGGATGGGTTCTGTGTGCTTGTTAGATGTTTTAATGGTGGGACTTTAAACGACCGTGGCTCTCCTGAGCAGCAGGGTGACGAGCTCCTCAAGTATCAAATCAAATGAAGATGACAGAAATCTGGCTTGAGTTGGCATCACTGTTTAACTGGTATGTGGTTAAAACCAGTACTGCCCTGACCATGGTGGTTGTTCTCCAGGCGTAGTGGAGTACCTGAGTACCGGTGGAGTGGACTGCACCCACAAGGACTTCAAGGAGCTCCGCTACAGTGACAGCCTGACCAAATTCAACTGCAACGGCAAGAATAGCACATCCAACGGCAAGATCACTCACGGCTTCAAGTTGAAGAGCGCCTACGAGAATGGCCTGATGCCTTACACCAATTACACCTTCGACTTCAAGGTAACCGCACTGACCAGATGCTGGTTGGTAAGCTCATAAACCCTCCAATCAGCACAATTAGAAGTCAAACATCTCTTCTTTCTACTCTTTAGGGTGTGATCGATTACGTTTTCTACTCCAAGCCTCACCTGAACGTCCTGGGCATCCTGGGCCCTCTGGACCCCCACTGGCTTGTAGAGAACAATGTCAGCGGCTGCCCACACCCCCACATCCCCTCTGACCACTTCTCCCTCTTTGCTCAGCTGGAATTGCTCCTGCCCGCTTTGCCCCCGCAGGTCAACGGGCTTCACCTGCCTGCACGCAGGTAGTGAGACCCTGCCATACCACCTGGAGGGGGGCTGCAGCCACAGCTTTTCCCTCTAAACCTCGCCCTCCTTCCTTCTACCAGCTCTTCCCTCCACCACACTGGAGGAGGAAGACACACACGTTCAGAGAAAATAAACAAAACCCAACCACACAAAACCTGTAAAATATTCGTACAGTGAGGTCTGGCTGACAGGGATTTCGTACAATGTTATAGATATTCTATATTTTTCCTGTTTTTTTTCTTTTCTTTCTTTTTAGGTTGTTTTTTAACTGCTTGATTCGGTCCAGTTTATGCATCACACTATGTGTTTCGGACTCCCCTTTCCTCATCTGATTCACACCCTTCATCCTCGTTTTTTCCTGTCTTTCAAACTAGAGGGGATGGTAGCTGATTCAGACTCATCACACAAGGCATCGTTAGGCTTAGGAGTTCAGGGCAAATGCAAAAGAAAGTGTGTGTGGGGGGGGAGGGGGGGGGGGGCATTACCTGCAAAGCTCCATATCTGATGCCCAGCACGTCTGCCTGTCCTGTATAAATCTAAAACCAGCAAAGACGACAGACTTGTCAGCCTCAGACCTCCATCATCGGCTTCTGACCCCCTGTTCTCTGAGCAGCAGGTCTCTGTGGGAGACGCCTTTAGGAGGTTTAGAGCGACTCTTCCCTGGCGGTGTCCCAGGAAGTGGATGCAGTGCAGTTCACGTGGATGCAGGTGATCTGGTGTTCACAAGGTGATCTTTTATTCTCCTGCTGTCATTCTGTGGTGCTGAGGCCTTTGCTTCTTCATGGCCTCCTGTGGTGCTACAAGATAGTCCACCTCTGACCCCTGATGCATTCAGCCACTAAACCTGCAGCTGCATAGAAAAGCAGAATCCTGAACCTGCAATTGCCCGATTCCCCCACCAACAACTTGTGGAGTCAGATGAGCGAACCTGAGAGCAGCTACCATCCTCTCTGCAGACCGTTTCACCCAAGCTTGTATAGTTGTTAGGCTAGTCTTGTGCTTAGGAGCGCGTGCGGCCCAAGTATCACCATTTTGTTTTTGAGGAAGGCTGATTGGGGGGTGGTGTGGGGTTTGCTTTCACAAATCTTTTTTTTTTTTTTTTTTTTTTTTGAAGTAACAACTAATAAATAAAACCAGCATTCCTCTCACTATCAGGAGCTGACGTTCAGCTCTAGCAAGCTGCAAGCGTACACACACACACTTAATGGTAAATTGCAGGCGGATGTGTAGCACTGTCTCCGAGGCCAGTAGTGACTTTCCCCAGCCATACGTTACACACACACACACACATACAAAAGCAGAGAGTTTGTTTTTGTTTGGTTTTTTTCACAAGTGTTTGTACAGAATAGAATCTAGACTCAGTCTTTACATGATTGTATATGAACCACAAAAGACCTGTTTTCTGGCATTTTTTGTACGGAGAGTAAATTATGGTCAGATTTGAGAAAAAAAAGATTGTATTGTAAACTATGGCTAAATTTTTATCCAGTTAATGTTATAAGATGAATTGATATTACCAGCTTGTACAAAAGACACGAGAGGAGGTTGTTTGTGGCGTTCGCTGTCACTCCTTTGCACTCCCCCGGAGATGACCTGTCATGTTTGGTGTTTTTTATAGCTCTGGCGTTCTCTCAGCTGTTGGGTTGATTTATGTGCTGGCATATAGCTGTGATGTAAATAGACACCCAGTAATCGCTACCTGTTGCTCGTCGCCCATTAACAAAGCCACTGATTCAGACCGCTGCCATGGAGTTTTGATAAAATGCCACGCACTAACGATCCCCCACCTGTCTGTCTAAACGTGGAGCGTGGTGGCGTCCCACGCGTGCATCTCGCCTCACCGTAGCAGTTGATGTTGTCTTGCACTATTTCCACGCAGCGAACGCCCAAACAGCCTGTTCTCCTTTTTATTTTTAAATACTGTTATGACATTTGTGAAGATTTTATGTCCTGCTTTCTTGGGGGTTACCATTTCTTTTTTATGAGATGTGACTATGTTATGATGACGTGTAAACCCTTCCTGTTCATTGAGCTCTCACATTTTCCCCACGGACCTTCCTTTCAGTAAGGATCATGAATGGGGTGTGTCGTCTTTTATCACTTTCAGATCCCTCTTTGTACCTGTGCACACCGTCACCCTGACCCCACCCCAGCTTCTTCTCTGGTGTCCCTGAGCCTCCACCTTAAAACTGCCCAACCTCAGACTGGATCTAACTACTATCCTGCTCAAGCTCTGTTGTTATGTTTTTAATTAAAACTTTCCACCCCACCACTTTGTATAGATTTTCTACCCTTGTTATTAAAGCTATAGTGCCATTTGTAGACACCCCCACACCCCACCTCTGCACTGGAAAGGTTGGAAGCCCCAAGTGTCTGCTTTTAGACGAACGGAGGACGAGGGTCAGCGGGTGTAGCTGTTTTGACGTTGAATCTCACTTGTTATTTCAGCTTTCATGCTTTTACTCGATGATCAGCACTTAGAGGATTCAGATGCTGTCCTCCTCCTCTGTTCAGTCATGACAATAATAAAGAAAACCGTATGTTGTTGAAACACAAAATTTTTAATTAAATGCGAAAAATGAACTTAAAATTTCTTGTTCCTCTAATCTGCTTTTATTTTTTGCTCATTTCCACATTTTAAACCTCCATTTCTCAGTGAAAATCAAAATGTCCAAATTAGACTTTTGCTTTCCTCCTCTCTCCTGAATGGCATTAGTATTGTAGTAGACTTAAAGGGTAGTTTATTTTTTTGTAAAGTGTGAATAAAAAGGATGTTTCTCTTGTTTCTTTCTAAAAAGATACAGATTTTTTGGTGTTGACGTGTAAAATCATGAATTCTATGATGGTGTTATGTTTGCTGCATTGTTTTTTTTTTTTTACTTTTATTTGACCTTTGACCCTATGTTTCTCTCTACACGAACCAAAACCTCTGTAGAAATCATGTCAACGTGTTTTCCTGATCGGTGTCCCTGATGGGTTCAGTGCTCCTGACGAGGCCTTGCTGAATGTCCCGTGACTGAGGGAAAGTTAGCGTTGGTAGTTTTGGTTTGAACCCTACAGGGATTAGATTTTTCTCCACTGTTCAGCTTTATTTGAGATTGTTCCCGCGGCGCCAGCCCGCTAGTGTCGGTAGGTTAGGGCAGCCACGCTGTCTCACTAGTGGCTACAGTTCAGTAGAAAACACTGTTTTAACGGGTGTAAAACGTGTTTGTACGACAAAGCTAATGATGTGCCGCTAGACCGGTCCTGTGATTCACTTTTTCGTAACTATATTTTTTTAGTACTACTAGTCCATCTTACTCTGTTCTTGTGCATTACAGTGATTCAATATGTTAAAACTAGCTAGTTACTCTTGATGGTCATCGTTTTGACTCCCAGATACTTTTGTTGTTTTTACCTCCTTTCCTTCGAATATTTGTCCAACTATAGATGAATTTGACACCTTGTGAGCGCTTTTTTCCCACCATGGCATCGTTTATTATAATTTTTTTGTGTGTGTAGTAATATTTTTTATTTAATATTTCCCTCCCTGGCTGCATCTCTTTGTAACGGTGCACACCAAAGCTGCTTGTAGTTCCGTTTTAGTTTGTAGAGCCAAATTTCACACCAACAGCTAGCTCACTGATTTTTCCTTTTTTGTTATTTTTGTCATCGTTTTAAATTCCAAATCATTGTATTCATGCTACGTAGGGCTGTAAGGACAGCAAGGTCATTCAGTGTCCTTTTACGTGATCATCATTTAGTTTCAGTTTGACTTTTCAGCTGAACTTGGCAATAATAACCAGAAACATTCAGTCAACTCTTTAAAATGTAGCCGTTTTGACGATCAGTCCTCTTTTATCTCATCATCCTAGACCTCACACTGCTTTCTTAGCTCAACACTTTTTACATTTTCCTGCATTTTGTATATTTGCTCATCTCTCTCCGTCTCTCTCTCTCCCTCCGCCCTGCTGATTTTAGTGGTAGTTGTTCAATGATCAGGATTGTCTATCTGTAGTCAGCTGAGTACATATATTGATCTGTGTCACTGTGTTTATGCACTGGACCAACTATTGTTTACCATTCATAAAATACCAGCAAAAACAACAAAAAAAGAAACACTTGCACAAAGTTCAAGAATGTTCATTAAACCGAGACGAGAAATCAAGGCAGCTGTTTTGAAATCAACACCTACTGTTTAAAACTGAAGCTGAATGGTAAACAATGCTTTCTGTTGTACTCCCTTAGCCGTCCTTTTTTTGATTCTCCTCGGACTAGTTTTTATTCTTTTATCGTTTTTCTTTCTGACTACCGTTTCTGCTCGTTTCCTTTACACCTACCTATGTATTTTCCTACTTCTGGTTGAAAATAAATTCTGTATTATCTGTTTCAAGCTGTGTCACTCTTATTCTTTGCAATGAATATTGAGAATAAATTCTATATCTGTTCTTCTCGTCTGGCCTGAATTTTTCAGCCTTTGGTTTCAGTCTTTCATCCTTTGAATGGAGGATAAAACATCAGCATCGTGTGTGCTGTTTGTACTCATATCTTTGTTTTCTGATACGACAGAAAGCATTTATACTATTGGGTACTACTAAACTGATGCCTTTTGGCACATGGTGGCGCTAGAGGATCATCTTTAAATCATTCGTTCTGGTCTGAGTCTACACTGACTGGCCTATAAAAGATTTTTATCTAATTCTATGTTTTCTATATATTTATAAATTAGCAATTTCTTTAACAAGATTTTGTTGTTCTTAACCCTTCTATTACCTTTTAACTTTCTAACGTTTCAGGTGTTTGAGCTTAAAAAAATGCACATACAAAACTTCCTATAGAAATATTGTATAATACTTCATATGTCCCAATTTTTTTTACATGAATTTCAGCCTTAAAAAATATAATAAAAAATGTGTTTCTGAGATTTAACCCCTTTTTTGCCAGGTTTATGATCAATACCAGAATTGTGGAAAAAAAATAAAATATTAAGATGAATTAATTTTTTGTGTTTTATGTTCAGCTTCATTGGGGTTAAACTGTCACCGCACTGGAGTGTCACAAGTAGGTATAAAATATGTTTAGCTCTATAGTTTTTATGCAATTTCATGTTTTCTAAAAAAAAAAGTTACGATTTTAACCTTGGTGCGCAAAAACATGCAGACACAATACTTCCTCATATAATAATATAGTAATACATTTTATTTGAAAGCACTTTTCAAAACACCCAAGGTCACTTTACAAGATAAAACACAATAAAATACAGTAAAATACCAGAAAAAACTAATCAAACTCATAAAAACAGATCAAACAAGTCACAAGTCATAAACAGTTTTGAACAGACGAGTCTTGAGTCTGGATTAGAAAAGGGTGAGGCAGTCATAATGTCTCTGATGTCTGTGAGGAGCACGGCTGAAAGCTCTGTCCTCCGTGATGGTAGTGAGGCGTGCAGAAAGAGCAACAATATATTTCATAACTCCCAATTTTTTGTTTAAATTTAGTCCTTGGCTTCAGTCCTCACAAAACATGATAAAATGTGTGTGCGTTCCTGAGATTTAACCTATTTATTTGTCCCTTTATTGTCAGGTGCATGATGACCAAAAATGTAAACAAATGAAAAAGTATTTAAAAAATGCTGTGTTATGTCCAGATGATTTGTTTTATGGGCAAATTTTCCACATATTGGAGTGTCTTAAAAGAATTTTCTTTTCTTTTTCTTTCTTTTTTAAAATTGAATGCAGCATTTATTTCCCCGGTACGCAGGAAAAATGCGCAATCTAGTGGAAAACATAAAAACCCTGAACTCAGACAGAATAATATAAGCTAATATTTAGGCTTACTAGAAAAAATGATTTACATGGCGCAAAACATTGCACTAAGGACGGAAATGCTACAAAATGATTTCAGTATTACATCAAATGGAGTAGGGGATTTTATTATTATTATTATTATTATTATTATTATTGATATTTCCCCCAAAATTACACATTCTCCCCTCAAAAAAAAAAAGAGAAATTGCAGTAGCATTGCCCAAATTATTCACAAAAACCCACCTGGCTGTCAGCGCAACAAAAAATGCTCTTTGGGACATATAAGAGTAAAACAGCAGGACTCCTAAGTTCGTGGTCCTGGTTGGATGAGCTAGAGGGAATCTTCGCTGATATTAATCATTCATAATGTTTCTACAAAAGCCAACTTCAAAGAATCAAGAATTTTCTTTGTGCACATTTTCAGTTGTGAGGTGTTTACTCGATTTTGTCTCAACAGAAAAAAGTTTTTTTTTTTTTTTTTTAAACAGGCAGTTTAAGACCACAGCGAGCTCCTCGGAATCAAACAAAGCTCATAAAGGTGCAAAACTGTTCATGCATTAAGTTTTTTTTACTTGCATTTCTTTTAGTTATCAGTACTGATCCACAGTAAGGCGTACAGAGTCTGGTCAGAATAAGTTGCTCGTTCAGGGATTCCCTTCACCAATAGTAGATGACGCAGTCATAACGCCTTCGAGAAGGCGAAACTCCAGCCGTACACAGCTATAAGTAACACATCTGCCGGCAGCAACGAGAGCATGGTGTTAGTTATGTGAAATGTGTCATTTCTTCAGCTGTAATCTGTATAAATTGTTTTTTTTTTCGTTTAATTGCCATCTGGTGTATGACTTCAGAAATTCATTGTTCTCATTTTTAAAGCTATTTATACTCAGAGTTGTTAAAGTTTATTGTGTCACATCAACAAATTCTGTTACTGATGTCAGACGTTTATCGCCATTTTTTTTTACAAAAGCTTTTTCTCTTTTTAGCACATTTTCATTCAAACACAAATCAGAAATAAACTTCCTGCTACACATGTGTTGATTCAAAATGTTGTGAAATTAAGAAAAGCTGAAGCAACATCAGCGCATGTTGAATTATCTGTGCAGAGCACGTGACAATGGCCCATTGGAATGTGGAGGAATGCTGGGGCCTTGAAAATTCTCAGGTTGGCCTCATTTTGTTTCTCTCTTTAGCCCTTTTAGCCCTGTTAGAAAACGACTCCTTTTTACAACACACACTGTGCAGGTGTTATGCCGAGAACAGCCTGCCTGCCGAGAATTGCATCCCCTGCCGCGGGTGCGCGCGTTGTTGTAAACTCGGTGACAACGATGAGGAAACCGCTTACAATATCAGCAACGCGACGGCCATAAGATATACTCGTACTATTACCATGTTACTTATGCATGTGCATCCTCACATTTGAATATATATATATATATTATATATATATATATATATATATATATATATGAAAGAAAGAAATCTCGGGTTTTATACAAACACTTTTCACGTGACTGTTAATTAAATCTTTACTGTGTCCCAGACGTATTTTTTCGGTGCTCTGTTATTTTATGTGTCATATTCTCTACTTTTAGCATAGCAGGTAAAACATTTTATGACATCTAAACCTTTTAAAGTATTGATTAAAGGCAGGGGCGGATTAAGGACTGAAGAACATCCGGGGCTCAACACACGCACACACACACACGTGACACGCACTAGTCAACATCATATATGTCTTGTACCACATAATTTTTAATCTGAAGCTACATATTAAGCATTTTCAGGGCAGAGTATTGTTCCTGTTATTGTTTAGTGTGAGATGATAGTAAATATTCCCTTTCTTTCTCCAGCAACGTTACCTGATAGTAAGCTAACTTTAGGCAAACCAGCAGCACAACAAATATTTTCAAATAAGACTCACAAACCTGAGTCAACACCAGTCTCATCAGAGCTGGGGTTCTGTCGTTGTACTTTTGGTCTAAAAAACGTCCTTATGTCCATCTTCACTCATGCGTTTCAGACAGAAACTGTAGAAGAAGCCGGCTGCTGAAGGGCTTCTTCTTCAGTGGTGGAGGCTCAGGCAGGCCTTATACAAACTACTGCCAGCTGCTCCCTCTCTGTTGGACTTTGGTACTGCATGTTACTTCAGCGATTTAGATCCGGGGCTTTTCATGAAACATCTGGGGCTTCAGCCCAAGTAGCCGGGCCTAACGCCGCCCCTGATTAAAGGGCTGATTCCATCGCAAACAGGACACAGTATGAGTTTGTCAAAAGTAGTAAAAAAAAACGTTATATCCACTTTTAATGGCAGACTGCACAATCTCGTGATCGGTCAATCTAATAATTCTTAAATAATAGTCTTCAGGGAAAACTGCGTGGGGGAGGGGGGTGTTATGCTATTGAGGTTCCTTACATTAAAACAGTATTTTATTTATCAATAAAGTTTTTTTTAAACTACTACCTGCCTGTTTGTCTGTGTGTACTCCTCTTTAACTACTCTAAGCAGCAGCTCAGAGGACAAATGGGGTTGTGTAGAAAATGAAACATCATTCATAACTTTATCATTACTTGCTGATGTATTTTATAATAAAACCCCTTATTGTAAAAACATTTGTTTAATTAATGCAGCCTTTGTTGGAACTATACTTTTTCCCTAAATGATGGTACTGTCACGTTGCGGTGTTGGAGGACCCAAAATGCAGAAACCCAGGATGACACGAGGCAGAGATGAAGAATAAGAAAAATCCTTTATTATTTAAGGAGTACAAAAATAAGTCCAAAGGCTGGAAGCCAAAATCCAGAGTCCAGATAACGATCTGGAGATCCAAAAATACTTGAGACACGAGAAGACAAAGAACATGAGTAATCCAAGATGAGAATGACAGACTTACAAACAATGGACCGACACCAAACAGAGACAAGACAGGGCTTAAATACACAGGGAAAACAATTAAGGAAACAGGAAGCAGGTGTGTGGAGTGAGGGCTGGAGGGAAGGCAGGTGACAATAATTATCTAAATGGGGAAAACAGAAACAGAGGAGGGCAAATACCTAAACACAAAACTAAACAACAATTATCTAAAGACAGAGGGAAGGGCTCACACAAACTAGCTGGAGGAGGACATAGCACGCGCGCGCACACACACACACACACACACACACACACACACACACACACACACACACACACAAACTAAGCTGGGGACAAAGAGGCTGGAGCTGACCTGGGAGGAATGATTAAAAAGGGTAACAACATGACACTTAACTGAGATGCAGACAAAAGACACATGAGGGCGCTATGAGACACAGAAGGGAATCTAGAGAGGGATGGAGAAACATCAGGAGACACATGAAGGAAGACACAGATGCAGACCATGACAGGTGCACATTAAAAAGCTTTGTCATAGTTGCCGCAGTGCACCCGAATTTCAGCAGAAAAAGCTGATATTTTTCTTATATACATTTATGAAAAATGTTATTATTGCCATCTAATCATTCATGCTATCACTGTGAGTTTAATAGCTGTTGCATGTTTGGCCTTAGCTTATGGGAGGGATTTTTCAGAAGATGCCAATTTCTGCAACTTAAAAGTTGCCCTGCCGATAAAAGCATCCCCTATTATTTCAAGTAATGATAAAGTTATGAATGATGTTTCATTTCCCACACAACCCCATTTGTCCTCTGAGCTACTGCTTAGAGTAGTTAAAGAGGAGTACAAACAGGCAGGTAGTAGTTTAAAAAAACTTTATTGATAAATAAAATACTGTTTTAATGTAAGGAACCTCAATAACATAACACCCCCCTCCCCCACGCAGTTTTCCCTGAAGACTATTATTTAAGAATTATTAGATTAACCGATCACGAGATTGTGCAGCCTGCCATTAAAAGTGGATAGAACGTATTTTTACTACTTTTGACAAACTCATACTGTGTCCTGTTTGCGACAGAATCAGCCCTTTATTCAATACTTTAAAAGGTTTAGATGTCATAAAATGTTTTGCCTGCTATGCTAAAAGCAGAGAATATGACACATAAAATATCAGTGCACCAAAAAATACATCTGGGACACAGTAAAGATATATACATACATACACACACACACACACACACACACACACACACACACACACACACACACACACACACACACACACACACACACACACACACACACACATACACATATATATACATTCAAAAGTGATAACATATTAAGTTTTCAGGATGCACATGCATAAGTAGCATGGTAATAGTACGAGTATATCTTATAGCCGTCGCAATGCGCGCTCCCGCAGCACGGGATGCAATTTTCGGCAGGCAGGCTGTTCTCGGCATAACACCGGCAAATCAGCGTAACATTACCGCAACAGTGTGTTTTATAAACATGCCATGCTGGCATGGTGTTGTGCGAATTTTGCTGCATTAGTTGCACCTCACTTGGTAGTAATATTGCGATAACTGTCTGTCCTATAAACAGCGATAGCGCCTTGGCACATCAGAGGAAGATGTCAAATAGCGTAGCAAATGGGCAGTGACCCCCGACCAGAAAGCGTAAATAAACCACGTAAACATGGGAAAGTTAGTGAACAACCAGCGGACATGGAGTGAGAACGAGATCTGTGAACTTCTGTCTTTACGAGCAGAGGCAGAAGTAGCCAGACAATTCTTAGGAACCATGACGGACAGCCACCTCTTTGAGGGTTTGTCTAAAAAACTCAAGGAGCGTGGCTTCAGCAGAGACAGAGAACAGATCACGTCAAAACTCAAAGGATTGAAGAAGTTTCAATTTTCACTGTTTCTTTTTGCATGCAAGTGCAGCCAGGTAACCTGAAAAATAAATCCTATTCAGATTTAGCTGATCACCTGAAGCCTTTTCAAGATTCTGGCTTGTTTTCAACACCTGAAAAGCAGCTTCATCACAGCTGTTATGAACCTTCTTTTGGAACCTGGACAATCAAAGCCCACATTGCAGTTAACCTGCATTATTCCCCCAAAATTGTTTGAGTTGCAATACAAAACATTCACAAAAGGCTCGTGCATTTGAAGGTTTATTGTTTTAATAAAACCATAATGCTTTCTTGGATTGCCTGAGCATTTTGTGGCCCTTTTGTAAAAAGGGCTTCTGTTGAATCTGGTCAACTGAACTTGCCCACCCAAAATAATGTATGACTGACTTTGTGGAGACTTCAGATAAGCACACAAGTTGTGAATGCAACATAAGCTATAAAGGCTACAAACATAGTAATAAAAAAATCATGTTTTACAGATGCCTGTATGCTTTGTCATTATATCCTGCATGTAGCTTCTGACAGAAGACACTCTTGTTGAGTAGTCTTGTGTCTCTGGTTTTCTCTAGCTGCCTCTTTACCTGACTGCTAGAAAAAAAACAGGCAAGAGGGGGAGGTGAGGCGAGCGCCAGCATCTCCTGAAGTGATTTACAGAACAAAGGATAACATTCACAAGTCATTAAGAATGCTAGGTAAAAACAACGGTACCAAATGGCGGCTCTCTGGTAGATCCAGGGCGGCTGTCTGGGAGTTCTAGCGTTAAGGGTTAACTCTTTAATATTAGCTCATAATTTCTTGGTGAAACCTGAAGAAAAGCAAATGTCGAGCTCACGTAAATATAAAATGGGGCAGCTGGTCCCTTTTCTTTCAAGTGGGATCTTTTCCAGTGTGGTGAAAACCATTCCTGCCTTACATCTGAGAGGAAACGGAACATTTTTAACAGTTCACGTCTCTTTTCATTACTCTGCTCCAGCCATGAAAAATACAGGAGCAGTCTTTAATCAGTGTGACATACACGCTTTCATTTTTCCTTCAAACTGTTAGGACCTTATTGAAAAGACGACTTAGGCGCCAAAGTTTTTTCAGTAAAATGTGAATTTTTTTATATAACTATTTAAAGAGCTTGTAGCTTAAATCTGGTTAGAGATAGAGGAATATTGTAAACTAGAAAAATGAGCCAAATTTTGTGATAGGAACAAATTCACTCACATAATTTGCATATTATGACATCATCAGGTGGCAGCCATATTGGATTGCATCACATTTGCAGATTTATTTTTAGTGTTTTTGTCTTATTTTCTTAGTGTTGTTATTGTTTATGATACATATATACATATTCCTATGTAGACATATATAACTGTATGTATATATGTAATATTCTGGGTTTCAAGAAATAGAGAAACCAGTGTATGCTGACAGCTGACCCCTTTCAACACGCTCATCATTGTTTACAAAGTGGAGAAAAGAAAGGATGATCTCAAATCTGTTTCTTGACATCACTTTGCTGAAGCCAGGTGTGTATGTTGGCCAAAAGCCAGCCCAATAATCCTCAATCTCAGGCTTTTCCACAAGCCCCATGCAGAACTGAATGGCAATGAACGCTTTCATTTCTGGGGCAGTTACATCATACCAGTCATTACATCTGGAGCTAGATTTCAGTTCCTCCCTCTCTAAATACTGGTGAGCATATCGGTTAGTTTCAGTTGTGATGAAGGTTCAGAATTCCTCATCCGAAAAAAAACTGACAGAAAATCAATGTGTTCTGAATGTGACAGATCCCTGTCTCCACAGTATCCAACTGGCTCATCAAAATGCCTGATCCACTTGGAATACTGTTCCTCTTCTCCCAAACTAACCCAGCCATCATCATTATTATTGTCACTGAGGCTGTGTTGGGCCACCCCCCTGCTAGCAGTGATTTTTTTCCAGCGGTTCCTCCCCCTCCTGCTGCAATTCCCACGGTTTACAACCCAGGGGCTGAATAGATCACCAGCGGAGTTTTCACCGGCCCGATCACTGGCCCCCTCAGCTGAAAAGTACATGAAGTACCAGAGAATATGGGCTGATTGCAAACAAATTACTTTGTTTTGGTGGAGCGATTTTGTGAATATAGCCGCACGCATGACGCAGCTGGAGTATTTGAGCCATTACAGCTGCGTCCTCTCTGCTCATAGAATGCCCGCAAAGCTGAGTCCATAAATGACGTAATGCTGGATCTTTTTTCAGGCTTCCTGCAATTAGAATATTTAGGAAACCCACATCTTGATTCTGGGTTTAAAAATGCATTACAGCGTTACTGACAATTGCACAGAGTAAATATTACCCTTTTCTTTCCCTGTAATGCCTTACAGCAAAAAGCAATACATTACAGTAATTAATTACTTTTTTACAGCGTTTTTACTCCCAACACTGGTGCTAATGCTAACATTTTGTCCTATAGTGTCCCTATTTTTGCCCTGAAAGGTATGAAATAGTATAACATGGGTCCTTTAAAAACAAAAGTACGTCTTTCAGAACACTTATTTAATAATCTGAACTCATTGTTTCACATACCTTGAGTCTATACAACAGATTAATTTGAAGTTCAACCCCAAAACTATCAATCATCACTCAAAAACCATCTTAAGTCACATTGTTACACTTAATTTATTTTTGCTAGCAGTCTAAAGCACACTGTTACTTAAATTACTCTCGAAGTGCTTCCCAATGTAAAGGCAAGACAGAATTATATACCATGCATGGAATTTAGAAATCAAGAAATAAATAAAAATGAATACACTGAACATGCACTTTACTCCATACTTTATACAACTGTTAACAGCATTGTGCAATTGGAAGAAAAACATTTACAACAAATATAAACTCCCTTTGGCTCAGTAAACCATACTGTAGTAGTTTTGAAACTGAAAGGTAGCTGTTGGACAATTTGACATCTGACGAGTTGGTCGTGGGTTGAGCAAATAATGCTTGATTGATTAAAAAAAGGATGGTTATTTAAGCTGCTAAAATTATTCCACTGAAAAATCTGGTTTTATTCCCTACAGTACTGTAAATAAGCATGAGCTTTGAGCTTGGCTGGAACTGGGGAAAACAGTAAGTGAGTTCACTTTTAAGAAATGTTTGTTTACAAACTTAAACCAAACAGATCTGAGAATTTGCATCGGCATTACCAAGACCCTCAGACATCACACAGTCCTCAGACACTCAGAAGAGGCTGATTTCACTTAATGTGAAGTAAATCTGTTAAACATTAATTTGTTAATACTGGTATTAATATGTGAATGTAACTGATAATAAAGTATTATTAAATCATCAAGCAGATAAAACAGAACATAACAACCTGGAGATTGAAATAAATCATTTTATGAAACAAAATAAGAAACATTTTATTAAAAGAGTAAGTCTTGTTTCCTGCAGAGCCATGTAGCTTACAGCTCCTTGTAAACATGGGAGATTATTTAGACAAATATTCAAATGGTATGGCTAGAGAAATTAGGCATGGAATTGTTTTGGCACAGAGAAGAACACAGGTCTGTTGACCTCTGACATTGCTGTAGTCAAATAACCTTGTTTTTCCTAGGGTTTTCCTAGGTAGCTTTTCGACTGGTCGAAAAGCTACCTAGGAAGTATCTTTTCAACCAGCCGTGTGTGTGTATGTGTGTGTGTGTGTGTGTGTGTGTGTGTGTGTGTGTGTGTGTGTGTGTGTGTGTGTGTGTGTGTGTTCTGAGGGGGCCCTAAGACCCTCAGATACCTCAGAAGTCCACTCACTCACTCTGCAAGACGGCTTCGCTTGCAGGCCGGAACTCCAAGAGCTTCCACTATCCTGGTGCGTAGGCTATCCAATAATGTCAGAGTGGGGGATATTAATTGATAACTTGTTAAATGACATCCAACAAACAGCCACATTTATTTTATTAATCCAGACATCACACCTTTCTGAGTCACTTAATAAAGCTCTTAAAACACACGAGGTCATGTGTCATCAGAGTTCATTCATCATCTCATTTGATATCACTTTGAATCACCATTTATAATCATTTGCCTTTCATCATTATTAAAGAGACAATCAGTAGTTTTAACCTTTAGTCTCTGGAAATATCCACCAAAACGTTGTTGGAAATGAACAAAATGATGTCCAGTTATTGAAAAATATTGGCGGCTTCTTACCTACAACAATAGAAATCAGGTCTAAAATACATCAGGAGTGGGTCTAGCCTCATAGGTGGACGCCATGCTTCCTTCTGGCAAGCTTGGTCCTGCGCCGGTCGATGACGTCACACAGGATCACTGGCTGAACATACAACTTTTGGAAGTAACATTACCTCGTTAAAAAACATTTAGGCTGTAAGAAAGTCAAATTCAAAAACAAAACTGCTAAATTTTTCCCATTTTTTCCCCACATTTTATTGAAAACTATTATATTCTATTGGCAATTTATAAAAGTAACCACTTACAAAATGTTACACTTGTATGTGTTCATTATGTGTGTTAATTACAGGTGTGTTCATTACACGTGTGTTCATTAAAGGTGTGTTCATTACATGTGTGTTAATTACATGTGTGTTCATTATGTGTGTTAATTACAGGTGTGTTCATTATGTGTGTTAATTACAGGTTCATTACAGGTGTGTTCATTATGTGTGTTCATTACAGGTGTGTTCATTATGTGTGTTCATTATGTGTGTTCATTACAGGTTCATTACAGGTGTGTTCATTACAGGTGTGTTCATTATGTGTGTTCATTATGTGTGTTAATTACAGGTTCATTACAGGTGTGTTCATTACAGGTGTGTTCATTATGTGTGTTCATTATGTGTGTTAATTACAGGTTTATTACAGGTGTGTTCATTACAGGTGTGTTCATTATGTGTGTTAATTACAGGTTCATTACAGGTGTGTTCATTATGTGCATTCATTACAGGTGTGTTCATTATGTGTGTTCATTACAGGTATGTTCATTACAGGTGTGTTCATTACAGGTGTGTTCATTATGTGTGTTCATTAAGTGTGTTCATTACAGGTATGTTCATTACAGGTGTGTTCATTATGTGTGTTCATTATGTGTGTTCATTACAGGTATGTTCATTACAGGTGTGTTCATTATGTGTGTTAATTACATGTGTGTTAATTACAGATGTGTTCATTACGTGTTTGTGTGCTCATTACGTGTGATTCGAGTTTCAAGATTGTTTTATTGCTATTACATAGCTGTACAACAAAAATGACTTTGCACTCACTAAAGACAGCTCACGTGAGGAGGTAGTAAAATAAAATAACAGGGCTACAATTGATGTAACACACACCCAGACTCTTTCTCTGTCACATAATATAAATGTAAATAATCACATGTTGGGGTACCAGGATGAACTAGCTAAATGTAAAGGTGCTTCAGCGCACTACGTGTCCAGCAGAATCACTGCTCCCCCTAGCAGCAACGTTCAGTTCAGTGATGGCTCTTACATAAAAGCTGTTTAACATCCTGGTGGTGTGTGTTTTAATATCCTGCATCATTTAACAGACACAGGAAGTTTGAAGAGATGGTTAGCAGGGTGGGTTGAGACCTTTAGGATGTGTGAGTTCATTATGTGTGTTCATTGCATGCATGTGAATTACATTATTATGTGTGTTATTGCATGTGTGTTCATTATGCGTGTATTATTGCCTGCATGTTATTGTGTGTGTGTGTGTGTGTGTGTGTGTGTGTGTGTTTGTGTTATTATAAGAACTAGGCTTTCTTCCTTTCTCTTCTTCTGTTAAAGCACCTGTACTGCACCCTAGTGGTTACAAAACATAACAAGCTGACCAGTCCAATAGTTTGTTTGTTTATTTATTTAACAATAAGTCGATTGAGAACTCAATCTCATTTACAACAACGATCTGGCAAAGAGGCAGCAGCAACAGACACATAATTAGCTTTACACCAAAGAAAACAGACAAAAATAAACTGGCGTGGTCTGTGCTGAGCTAACACCTGTTTTGTGTTGAGTTTCTCTGTGTGCAGGTGGGTGTGTCCGGAGAGCAGCTGTTGTTGATCTCCTCATCAGTGTCATGGGATTTAAGGAGTGTCGGGACAACACATCAGCGCTGGATGATTACTCAGTATTGGGTAGTATTCTCGCCAGAACCTTGCCTGTCTTGTGTATTTCCTGATTACCTCGCTTCGATCAAGTTAATCTGCCCTGTTACCTCCGACCTCCTCAGGTACCTTCCATTCATCTGCCAACTTCCACCACCAAGCAAGAGACTCACCGGATCATCCTGCTCACCAGCCCGTCGCTCGCCCCTGACCGCCTGCTCTCCAACCCCCACCTGCCATCAGTATAACCTGGGCTCCGGTGCTCAGCTCCCAGCCATTTCCTCTGCCTCTCGCTCGACCAACTCAGCCAGCCTGGACGTGCCCTCCTCTCAAACTCTCTCTAACTACCTGGAAACCGTAAGACAAAATCTCATTACCTTTATGCCCGTTGTCCTGCAACTACTCACTCTGGTTTTCTGCTGCAGAACTTCATCAGAACCTCCCGAATCCCATTCAACATCTGCATCACTCATCCACCTTAAATAAATAATTTTACTCACCTTCTGCCTGTGTGTGATTCTGCATGTCGTGGGTCAAAAGACTTCAACCCAACATGACACCAAGATAAATAAGATACCGTAAATAGAGTTAGACATATAGAAAGTTCAACAGGGTAACATAAGTAGAGCAGAGATTTATGCAACAGAACTTAGCCACGATTTTTCCATTCAGCCCCAGAAATGGGCCATAACAGTAAAATAATTCTCACTTGTGGGAAATCAGATGGAAACGAGTGTCAAAAACCTGTTATTTTAATTCTGTTGAGTAAAACTGTCTTAAATGAGGGTTTAGTAGTTGGAGGAGAATGCGAAAGCCTTTCTAGGAACCAAGGCTTCCTCCGAGAACTATTTCTCATTTAAAGCACACATTTGCATGTCAAACATGAAGGAGGACAGATTGCATTTCTCTAGTTTTCATCTGTCTTGTGTTGATGTGGCAACAAAGGTGCTAAAGTTATTTGCAGATGTTTTTTTCTGCTGTCTCTCTTGTGGAAATTCCTTAGTTATTCCTTTCAGCTGATTTTTTTAAATCATTTTCTCCCCAAAAAATTCCAGCTAGTGTGTCTCAGTCTGTGTGTTCTGGACCGACTCCCCGGCCACTTGTGTGATGTTCAGCCAACTCCTCCTAACACTCCCTCTGAATGCTGCTCTTGGTTCAACTCTTGTGGATTCAAGTTGTAAAGATTCAGAACTGGGAGCATAAAATCAGCTTTGCATGTCGGACCGAGCCTGGACATGCCAGACCAGACACATTGCCAACACAGATGGGCAGCGATCTGACTCCAAAGTTCCTGAGATTATTCAGCGATAACATGCGAGTGATCCTGACCTACACCAAACGCTGAGAAAATTGATGCAATCTGGAGCACATTTGAACCAAATCTCTCACCGTAGAGGAGTGACACCTGAATGTTGTTTCCAGGTAAACAGCACATGTTTATGTTCACGTGTGTATTTCATGCCTGATTCTGCCACTTTAGAAAGGAAAGTGAGACCTGTGCCAGATTTACACTGTAAAACTGTACATGCTGATCTGGTTCATTTTACTAGACTAATAAGACACTTTGGTCCATCTTTGTTATTCAACTTTTTATTTTACAGTGGACATAGATGGAGATGTGTTGTCCATCTATGTCACTGATCCAACATTTTCTCTTTTGAATAGTTTATTGTGTCAGTTCTAGCATCAATCCTGATGTGTTTTAGCCTGGCCGGCCAGATTCGTCCTCTGTTTAATTCTTCACAGAGAGAGAGTCTGGTAGCTCACAGGCAGAGAGGCACCTGAGGGGCGGGACTAGGCAACTCAAAAATAACCAATCAAAAAAGATGGAAATGCCGATTGTACCGCGCGATGCTGTAGTTTTTTTGCTGTAGTAAAAAAAGGGTGTCTGGCAACAGCGCAAACATCTTTTATTTTCTTAGAAGAAAGGCGTTTAGCACTTCCACTTGTTGTGGTTTTAAAGATATTCAAGTCATTTAGAACAGAGGAAAGAGCCGCAGCGAACTCTGCTGCTGTCCTCATTGTTTATGAGAAACTGAGCGTTGCTGTGTGTGACGTCCACGATGCTGTAGTTTTTTAGCTGTAGTAAAAAATGGAGTCTGGCGACAGCGTAAACATCTTTCTTTAGAAACAGGGCTTTTAGCGCTTCTACTTGTTGTTTTAAAGACGTGTCCAACTTATTTTGAACAGAGGAAAGAGCCGCAGCGAACTCCGCTTCAGTCGCCATGTTCGAGAAAGGTTGCAGACCTTTACAATTGTTTCCCCCCATCAGTCCAGCAGAATAAAACTTATATTTAGAGCCATAATTGTTTCAGGACCGTTTGAAAATAGACTATTTATACATTTTGAGAAATATCTCTGAGGATTGGAGCCACAGAAAACCATATTAAGAGTAAGTTTGAGAATAACAGGAGATTTCAAAAAATAAAAAATAAATCTAAAAAAAATCTTTTGTTTTTCTCTTCTGTAAATATCCATTTTTTTAGAAAAATGACCTTGTTATTTTGTTTGTAAAAAGTGTATGAATTTGTTTTTCCAACTAGGTGTGTATTTGTGGAATATCATGCAACAATGTAAAATGTTACTGGTATTTTCAGTATAAGTATGTTGTGGAAATTCAGTGTATTTATTTCTTTAAAAAAGTAAAGTACAATCAGCTTTATTCTATTATGCATTTACAACACGATATGACAATAATTATACAAATAAAATTTGCACCTGCCACCTGTAGATCCTCCACTAGAGGGCAGGATTCATGTACAGGACTGAAAATGGCAGGTTAGTGTTGAAGGTACTAACCTTGATGCTCCATCTGGATTTTATTTTTTCAAACCAGCCAGCTTGAGCCACGTTTGTTAGTGATCATGATAAAATATTCACCGTGAACGAGTCCCACAACCACAGTTTTTCCTTTTCATTAACGATAATCAGTCGACTCAGGTGTTATTAACTAGGGGTGTATCATCATCGCATGCCTGCTTTGCAACAACTAGTGTCATGAAACAGAGAAACAAACCAAGCCATGGAGTGGGGCAGCTGTTCCATCACTGAGTTTGTTCTGTAAAAATTATGAACGGTTGATCAAGTTTCTAAAGTTTTGGTTCAACAATGTTGTTTTATGAAAAAGCTCTAAAACACACTTACTGACACATTACAGTTAGATTTTAATTTGCCAGGTATGAACTCTAAATCAGAAAGTAAAAATTAAACATGATCTCTTCTCCCCAAAAAGCCTACAGATTTTAAACTTCAGTAAATGATAAAACTTTTAACTAAAGATTGGAAAACAATTGATTTGAACTTAATTTACTAGAAATAAAAATTGAAAAAAAAAGTCTTCTAAAAACACTTAAAACATCAATAAGTGCCATGCGGGGTTAAAATTATGCTTTCAAATCCCAGCTGGTAATAAAAGATTTGTAAATAGTCTTTTTGTCCCCTTTTTTAACTAAATTTTTTACAGCGCTCCTCAGTGTGTGGATGGTTTTAAGGTATTTCCTGCAGCAACAGCCAGTCCAGGTGGCATCACGACCACACATGCTGCTGCTGGTGTTCGGTGGACTTAACTCCACCAGACCAGAAAACTAAAAATCACCCCAAATTGTACGTTGACCTGCAGAAACTGCTGCTTTGTTTATTACAGCAGAGGCTGAAGAATTATTGCTCGATGGAAAGTAGAAGGAACTTTTATTATTAATATTATTTTTGTTGGAGCTTTTTTCTGCCAGTTCCTTTTATTTTGTCTTGTTCAAAGAATTCCTGAGTTTTATTTTTCATTAAACTTTTGAAAGATTTTTTTTTTACTATATTTATGAAGTCATCTGCTCTTTATGACATAAGCCATAAAAACATCATAACTGTGTGAGATAGTCTGAGAGCTTCCAGCTGCAGCTGATTCCATCAAGGCCCAGGGGATTTAAGGAGCAGTGTGACACTTCACCACGCCGGATGATTACTCTGTTTGGGTAGCTCTAGCCTCCAACCTGTTTTTGTACTCGTATCCCGTTCCAGTTAACCTGCCGCCTGAAATTCCTGAATGTCCTTCCCTGCTCTCCTCCAGGTTCCTCTCCATGTTTCATCATCTCCAGAACAAACCCGGACCCCTACATTCCAGACTACTCTGCTTCCTCGCCTGGCTGCCCGCTCTCAGCCTCTCACCTGCCCTCATCAATTCCTGCTCCTACACCTCTGGATAAATCAGTTCTCTCACCTTCTGGATCTCCGCAGCTCACCCGGACCTGACCAAATCCTCCCTGTACATTTCACCGCTACCAAGAAACAAACCTCCTCCTGGAATCCTGCTGCCAGTCCTGTGCTTCTTCGGCTCCCGTCTCTCCCTTAGCTCCTCATTTAATGATAAACCTTTTTACGCACTTATCGGTTTCTGTGAAGTGATTCTGCATGTCGTGGGTCAAGAAATTGCCACCCACCATGACAGTGACTTTCTATCCTCCACTGTGAAGCTGTCCAGACTGGTGATTGTTGGTGATTTTTACACGCACGTTGATAATCCTTCAGACCACTTTGTTATGACCATCTCCAGCCTCATGGACACTCAGCTTTACCCAGCATGTTTCTGGCCCCACACACACCAGGAGACACACTCCAGACCTTGTTTTTACCCTGGGTCTAAATGCTGACAGTGTTTGTACTGAGGATGTTTATATCCCAGATCACCATTGCATTTTCTTTAACTTGTCAGTTACAGACCAAAGGTGACAGATCATCTGCTGCTGTGGTCCCCAGACTCTGGAACTCTCTCCCCCTGAGCCTGAGATCAGTGGACTCAGTGGTCTCCTTTAAAAAGCAGCTGAAGACTCACTTGTTCAAGCTTTGGTGTGACCTTCAGCACCACTCTCTCCTTACTCTGCTCTTATCCTGCCTTTCCCGGGATCCATAGATTTCCCTCTTTCCTATTCATTTTCTCTCTCCTTTTCCTTACATTTTTTCCTCTTTTCTCCTTTTAAACATATTTTTTATTATTTTAGAAATCTCTTTATACTTAAAAATTTTCTTTGTTATTGTTTTTTGGGAAGCACCTCGTGATTTTTATCTTGAGAGGCACTATATAAAATATTGTTTTATTCTTTATTTCTTTATGTCTGGAGCCTGAGAGAAGAAATAAATGAACCAACGACATTTAAAGCCATACTAGGCAACGTTTTCATGTTTTAAATAATTTCCGTGAGCCAGCATGTGGTAAAATGACCCGTTACAGGGTTAACGAAATGTCACTCAGACCCCCACCACCCCCTGTGCCCAGAATACTGCATTTGCAACTTTGGACTGCCACCTGTTTGAGCCTAACCCTTACTGGTGCTGCAGTCTGCTTCCATCACGTTTCCTGCATGTTTTAGATTGCAAACAGAGCTGATTTGATCAATTTAGACATGAATCACTATTGTAGACACCAAGGAAGGCTGGGAAACATTTCATCTGTTAGATTAAGGTGTTAAAAAGACGAACGCACAGTGAGGAGATAAGTTCCATTTTTGGTCTGACCACAGATAATTAATAACTACGGGGTGCTTAAAGAAAGCAAAACTGCCTCGTGTGCCTTTAATTTAGACATCTGACTCTGGAAAGCAAACTTTAATGTGTTTCACAAGTAAAAATATTAAGACACTTCAGACCGTCAGCTGAACATTAGATAAGCTGTCACTCTCAGGCCTGGTGATCAGCGTGTTTGCACCTCATTGATAAGGTGTTGCTATGGTTACGAAGCAGCAGCACCCCACAAGTCCTCAGATGAATAACTTGATGTGTGATGTCTGCTCTTGGAGGGCAGATGACACAGAAGATGAGCAGACAAGCCTAATTAGGACGGAGGATGTTGGAACCAACAGACACAACTGCTCCACACATGAACGACTACTTCAGCAGCAACAACCCCGCCACCAACCTACAGAGTGTTATCCACAGAGAGCTCAGGGAAACAAGGCCGCTCATCTGTGAAGTCATGCCAGGAACCCACAGCATGTATTCTGAGACATGAAAACAAACAATAAAACAAGCTCTTGCTCTTTTCTCTTTAAACAAAACCTGATTTTACATTATTATTTTCTCTTTGTTTGGAATAAGCTGGGCTTCAGAAGGAGAATTCGTTTCCTGCATTTAACACATTTTACAGCAATGCTTCATGACATTTTTTGTTTTTAGCATTTGGAAAATGTTGAGAGTGGGAATGATATTTTTACTTCCTTCCACTCATGTTTGGAACATTTAGATTATGTTCATAACCTTTTGTATCTCCAAGGTTTTAGACTTATATATTTATAATAACCTCATTGATGAGGTGTTGTTCTGGTTGCGGGGCAGCAGTAGCTCAGGAGGTAGAGTGGGTTGCCTCAGGGTCGTGGGTTTGATTCCAGCTCCTGCCAGGGGTATTCTGCTATTGTGTCCTTGGGCAAGACACTTCACCCAACTTGCCTGTGTTGGAGGTGGTCAGAGGGGCCGACGGCACCGAATGGCAGCCTCACCTCTGTCAGACCGCCCCAGGGCGGCTGTGGCTACATAGTAGCTCACCATCACTGGCAGTTTGTGAATGTGAGAGGGCATGAAAGCGTCTTTGAGTGTCCTAAAAAGCGCTGTATAAGTTCTATGTATTCTTCTTCTTATTATTAATAAAATAATCAGGTTGCATAAAGGATACTATTAATAATACACATGAATATTTTGATACTTTTTCCACTTTGGTCCTTCTATCACTTCCACTGGCAGAGTAAAACATTTTTATTTTATTTTATAAAGTGAAGTCAGACAGATAAATGGACCAGGCCTACAGGATTTAAGCATGATGTCATCATTGCTGCATGTTTTAATTTGCAGAATGTGCTCCCATTCCTCACGTTCTTTCTCCATCGCACTTAATCCTGTTGTAAATGGTTCTGGCTCACCCCTTTAGTTAGGCTGCTATAGGCTCAGACAGCAGGAGGACACGCTGCTGTTTACTCTCTCTGCTGGGCGTTCTCTGTACTTTTGTTTTTACTGGCATGTGCAGAACTCTGAATCCATGAGCAGACGAGGTAAACTTTACAAAAAGGAGAAGCAAAGAACCACAAGGTGGTGATGTCGTAAAACGCAAAGCCTTTCCCGGAGCTTGGTAACTTTAAGTAAAGTTTGATTGTGCAGCGGTGATTTGCTGAGCTGTGCTGATGCTGCTGTCACCGTTACCGCTGCCGCTGCTTGTGGGTGGGAGCTGAAGTCTGATGTGAGAAGCTGCTAGCTGTGGTAGTCCCTTTTGTTTACTGTTGTTTAGTCTCGAGTATTTATAGATACAGCGCAGCCTGTTTCAGCTAATTATACTGTGGGATAATTGCAGTAATGACTGGTTGGCTTTCCAAAGAATTCAGAGCTTTTTTCCTTCTCGCTCTGGGACACAATAAGTTAAAGCTCCAGTAACTTCTTCATTCGATGTTTATCTGCTGCCCTGCACTCAAACATCTACCTACCTGTGAGGAGCTACACATTTGCCTAAATGCTTGCCAGCTGATGGCGAGCGATGGCTTCAGAGTGGTACCTCGCTGCATTTCTCACAAATCTCCTGTGGGCTCACTTACCATGCAGAAACAGAACCCAAGGACTTTCTTTCATCAAACTTAATTATGGTTTCCCGGAGTCTGCTGCTCCGAGGTCAGCTGTTACAGGTTCACACGTTCAAGGTGTCATTTGTTTTAGACAGGCAGGGTCTTTAAACGGTTTCTGCTAAACAATTTAAACACCCACAGAGTCATCACAGCCTCCACGTCTGCACACCAGCACACACAGCACCAGCAGGGCAACGCTAATGAAGATGCTCTGGGCAACCGCTGTTGTTTTTGGAGAGTGCCACAGGTACGCGTGTCTCAGTCAGATGTGCCACTTGCATGTAAACAGTGAGTTCTGGTCCAGAGCAATAGCTCTTTTTCATAAAGTCTGGAAGATAATTCAGCCCAGATTGAGTCGAACACACACACACACACACGCACATGTGTTATGCGGATGTTATCTGCATACTTTTGGAAGTACAGCTGACACGTTTTCAAAACACCGCGTGCCGGGTTCAGAGTGTGCTGGATGGGTCAGCGAGGTCTGGTGGGAGGAAAATTGTCTGCTTAGAGCTGGAGACCAAGATCCGAAGGCAAACAAACAGTTTAGACACAAGTCACTGGAGTTAAACCGATCTCTGAGAGAAGGTGAAGAGCCGCTGAATTTATAATTACTATTTAGAAAAACTGCCAATGTGTGTGTGTGTGTGTGTGTGTGTGTGTGTGTGTGTGTGTGTGTGTGTGTGTGTGTGTGTGTGAGTGTGTGTGTGTGTGTGTGGTTATGTGTGTGTGTGTGTGTGTGTGTTTGTTTGTGTATGTGTGTGTGTGTGTGTGTGTGTATGTGTGTGTGTGTGTGAGTGTGTGTGTGTGTGTGTGTTTGTTTGTGTATGTGTGTGAGTGTATGTGTGTGTGTGTGTGTGTATGTGTGTGTGTGTGTGTGTGTGTGTGTGTGTGTATATGTGTGTGTGTGTGTGTGTGTGTGTGTTTGTTTGTGTATGTGTGTGAGTGTATGTGTGTGTGTGTGTGTGTGTGTGTGTGTGTGTGTGTGTGTGTGTGTGTGTGTGTGTGTGTGTGTGTGTGTGTGTGTGTGTGTGTGTGTGTGTGTGAGTGTGTGTGTGTGTGTGTGTATGTGAGTGTATGTGTGTGTGTGTGTGAGTGTGTGTGTGTGTGTGTGTGTGTGTATGTGTGAGTGTGTGTGTGTGTGTGTGTGTGTGTGTGTGTGTGTGTGTGTGTGTGTGTGTGTGTGTGAGACAGAGGTTGACAAATCCAGAAGTGAACATTTGTGTGTGACATATCAGAATGTAAACAGTGGCAAACACTTAAACAACGTAAACAAATGAGCAACAGTAGGGAGATGAAACCCCTCGTAGCTTCCACAATGCTAATAGCTTCAGCAGGAGCAAAATTCCAGCGCCTCGCAGGACACTTCCTGTTAAAGTATCACAATGTTGATGCTGCTTCAATTTACGGCTCTGAACATGTTTATAAAGCAGCCTTAGCGAGAAACACTATAGAATGTTTTAGACCGACAGAAATCTATGTTGTACCTAGCCCCACAGTCACTAGCTGTTAGCTCTTCAATCCAGTAGGTTTCTCCAAACTGAGGCCATTTGAAAGCTATCTAGAACAGATGAGATGTTAATTCTTCAACCTTCCCACAGAAATAGATCTTTTCAAGGCTTTTGGACTTTTCTTGGTCCCCCATCATTAATACTACTAGTTACCTTGTTCTGAAATAAATTGAAAGTGAAGTTATTTTACTTGTCAGCATCTCAACACAGTTTTAACTTGTGTGTCTCCTTGTTTCCAGCGATTTACAGGCACACTAAGCAACCTTTTCATTATTTCAAATAATTTTCTTGATCCAGTAGGTGCTAAACTGAATGAAATGTCACTCAGCCCCCTGAGCTTGTGACAAAATACCCTGTTTGCAACTTGAGCCTCTACTCTGAAGTCTCACAAAGTCACGTATTTCAGGAGAGACAGTAACACTTTCTGGTAATCCATATTTACCTCAGAACAGACAAGTTAAAGATGGTTCGTGTTTATTGTATTGTTTTCATAATGGCAGAGTCTCCAAAGAAATTCTTTATCTGACGAAGCTAAAAAGAGAAATAGTTCAAGTAAAATAGCAGTAAAACAACATATGGAGTTTTCTGAATGAGACAAATAAGGATTCAAATTGCAGACCTCGTGATCATGCTATGCTCTTGTAAGTAACTTTAAAATGCTTTGTTTGTGAATGTTTGTACTTTCTCTGTGTTCATAATTATTTCTAAATGTGTTTATCAGGCAGCAATGGTCACCCACTGTTGCAACCCTCATTAGTGTTCTCTCAACTGTCAAAGTGACGGAGCTCTAGCGCGACTCAGGGTTGTGAATGACCACAGTCACCAATTCTTGTCATGTGTCTTGCCCATGTATGTCTGTTCTCTGAATTGTGTGTACTGAAACTCTAATTTCCCTCTGGGATTAATAAACTATCTTTGAATTTGAATTGAATTGAAATGTTCAGCTTTCTATCATTTCTCTAGCGGAGTTCCTTGTATTCTCACAAACCATTTTTCCATCTTAAACCTACTTTGTGCCTTTAATAGGCTTAAGTGACAAATCTAAAATTAATATTGGCAATACCAAATCTAAATCATTACCATAATTAAAGCTTCTTTCTGAAGTATTTCTCTTATCTAATGGCACCATCTAGTGGCTGACAAGCATATCACACAAAAACTCTGTTGCTCTGTTTTTTTAAGACGGTGACTTCACATTTCTGTTTATGTATGTGCTTCTGTAGCCGACAAACAGAGCTAAAACACATTAATTACGAGTATTATTCTGTCATGTTGTGTTCTCATATATTTGTATGTTAGAGACTTACCTGTCCATGAAAAGTTCATCAACTCTGCATCAGCCGAGGTATTCCTTAAATTTGAAGCAAGTAAGCAGTAGTTTAACACTATTGGTTAGTTCTGGTCGGCGCTCAGTTTCCTATTGCACGGAGCACTGCGGGTCGGGGGTGTGCATAGCAAAAAAAAAAAAAGACGTATTGCTTACATTATATCACAGTACATGACACAATAATCACTTTTAAGGATTTCTGACAAACCATACATAATTTCTGAAAGGGGAAAACTCCAGAAACGGGCTTTAAAGGTAGAGCAACAATCAAATACAAACAACATCCTGTGGTCGGATTTGGCTACTGCAGGTCATTTTTATAAACAAAAGGTGATTTTCTCACCACCTTTCCATGAGTTTTGTGGCTGTTGCCAACTATGCATCAGCACCAGAAGATTCTGAATGCAAGTGAAGACAAGTCATACACAATAAGTTGATAAGTAGATATTGTCACATCAGGAGTTAGCACTCTTCAGATTTCTATGATGGGAGCACTTACTACACTGATTACGGTAGTGTGTTTCTGGCATTAGAGAACGTGTGGTTGTTTCCTGTCTTGCTGTTAGCCTCCTCTTGCAGCAGTAAAATGCCATAATTGACTCATTATTCACTAAACACATATTTCACTGTAATAGCGAGTTGTCGGTAATTGAAAAAGAAGCTTGAGATATTTTTAGAGCTGACCATTTGGTTCTAATTCATTGTTAGCATTGTTAGCTCAATGTTAGCCTCTAGCCTGCTTCATCCATCATTAGAGCAACATAAAGATTCCGTAGGTTCTTCTGGGTCACTTCTATATACTGGCTTTGGTTCCTTAATAATGTATTGAACTTATATAGTGCTTTTCTAGACACCCAAAGATGCTTTCACACACTCTCACATTCACACACTGCTAGTGATGGTAAGCTACTTGTAGCCACAGCCGCCCTGGGGAGGTCTGACAGAGGCGAGGCTGCCATTTGGCGCCGTCGGCCCCTCTGACCACCACTAACATGGGAAAGTTGGGTGAAGTGTCTTGCCCAGGGACACAACAGCAGGATACCGCTGGCGGGAGCTGGAATCGAACCCATGACCTTCCGATCATGAGGCAACCTGCTCTACCACCTGAGCTAATGCTGCCCCTTAAAGGTGTCAATCACTGTAAAAACTTTTTTAATGACTATTTCTGGTTATAATCTGTCACTCTGAGATTTTCATGCAGGCTGAACATGAAAATAGTCTCCTACACCTATCTCCTGCATAAGCTTCTGATAGAAACTAGATGGTAAAACTCTAGCATTAGAAAAGCCTAACAGTTCTACGTCACATGGTCACTTAACATTCATGCACTAATCCAACTTGACTCATGACGGGGAAGGCTGTTGTTGGTTTAGCATCCAGGAAAAAGCAGAGAACATCTTGGCCAACAGAAGCTAAACCTTTAGGTTTGTGTTATTCTTGGAGATAAAATATTTATGTTGCAAGCAAGTCAATGGTAGAGTCGCCTTCCTGTCAGTGTTGGCTCATCCACAGGGCGGCGCTAGGGTGCCTCCCCACAGGAAGGTGAAGAAGAAGATCAGAATCACACAATATAAAAAAAAACGTGAAGATTAAACTAAACATTCTATACATCATGCAGTCTATAAGTGCTGTGTATAATTGGCATTTAAGTGTAGTTTAAAAATGTTCTTTCACACTTTTACCACCACCAAATTGTCTTGTGACATATTTCCTGTTTCTTGGGTAAAGCAACCTTTACCATAGACCTACGCGTGCTGGAATACCCCCTCAAATACAAAGGATAGGAGAGCCTTTGGGCACAGGGGTATAGCGACCGTGGAGACATGCGCAGAAGGGCAGAGTCTCAGCTCAAGTCAGGATGTTGCCAGAAATTCTCCACATTTCACCGTCCTTTGTTGTTGTAGAGCAGCTGAGTACACCTCATGAAGTTCTTTTGTGATCAAGTACCAGGTGATGATTCAATGGGGCATCAGAGATTTGTAAACACTCTCCAGCAGGTAAACAAAAGTACAAGATAGACAGAAATCAGCTAGGTGTGACGTTAGGACATTGGATTACACAAACCAAGTGTTTTTTTTAATATTACACAGATTATTATGACCAAAAAGCAGTAAAAGTAAGACAGAATTTTGGCTTTTGACGTAAAATTAGCTTTGGGCTTTTTGCTGCTGAGTTCCTTGAGTTTTGCAGGTAGCGTAATGGTACTTATAATGTAAGGAGGAGAGTTTGGGCTTTGATTTAAATGGCTGCTTCTGTGGATAGGATCATATTGCATTGTTGTTACTGTGTTTTTTTCAACGTGCGTATTTAGCCTTGTTTCAGCCCTTTTATTTAGCATCAATGTTGAGGTAGAAAATGTGGATTCTATATAAGGATGGTAAATTGGTGTCCCCTAGTGGTGATATGTGCTAAGTGCAACATCTAACAGATGCCATAAACGCCCCCACCAAAAAAACAATTCACTAGTTATCTAATTTGAGACCATATATCAGGAAATAAGACTCAAAATCCTGCCATCTGAAGCTACTTTCTCCTCCATCTCACTTGTACTTCTTGAAAGAGGCACACCTGAGTGCGTCTTATAAGGCATTCTTTTCTACTAGAGACCCCTAGAAGTGTATTGATTAAATGAGTGAAACACATCTTTAAAAATCTCTGGAGTTTTTGCCTGCCGGTTTCAAATTATAAATGCCGGCGCTGCAGCATTATCTCGACAACCTCACGGGTACACAGATAGTAAACAATGCATCCCTCTTTAGCTTTTTTTGAAAGAAGGAAAAACTGACAATCTGCCAGCTGAGAAGGAAATCTGTTTCAGTACAACCTTCCTTCTAACACAATTGAGACACTGGACTGTTTAGAGATTATTTCACTGTGGAATTCTCCCATAGGCTATTGCTCCTTTATAGAAAAACAAGTTTCTTATCAGGATAATCTGATTACGTGCATTTGGAATAACTCCTTCCTGCTTTATGTGTCATATATGACTGAGCTTTTTACTCTAGTTAACCAGCAGTGAGCGTCCGAGCCGGATCCATTATGACTGATGAGACACGTGAAGCATCCTTGCTGACGAGGCTGCTAAGTAAGGGGCTTCGGCTCCCCTCTGGGACTCTGCTGCTGTGTTGTTAAATCTGAGCACATCTTTTTCTTGATATTTAGTTTTAAACTGATGAGCACACAAGATCAAAACATAGCTTGATCTTCATAGTCAGAATAGCAAACATACAGTGTTTATTCTGCTTCCTTCCACTTTGCTTTTGTTGTTGAGGAAAACGAAGGCGGTTGTTGAGGCGTATTTGTTATTATTCTCAGCAAAGCAAATTGTATTTCCATTATGTAAAATCAGCTTTGTCAAGAACAAATTTACAAATGCTGAGAGAGGCAGCTACAGTGAGAGACAAAGGAACAGAAGAGCGAAGGCTGGAAGAAATAATGATGCAGCTGGCATGTGAGCCCCTGGGAATTCTGGGTAAAGCGCCTTAGTGTTCTGTAGCAAAGATCACGTGCTTGTTTTGTTGTCGTGAGACCAGGTAAAAAGGCTTAGACTGGGGAAAATGTCATTATCTATTAGTATTAGTTATATTTACAGTCCGACAGTGTCTTGATTCAGCTTTGAGTCCATCAATCTGGTTCATGTTTGCATGATAGTCTGTGAGCATGCATCAGTTCTTAGTTATATTTGAAACCCAAGGATGCTTTACGGCTGCAATAAATACCAAAGGAAGTGATGTCAGCATGATTAAGGTGGCACCAAGTACCTTGGCTTTATTAAAATATGCTTCAAAGCTCTTTCGGTGGCCACAATCTAACCCTTTTTGTGCATATCATTTAAAACATTTGTCTTTTTATGTCGTTCTATCAAGACTTAAAATGGCTTACATGATAATGCCTCATTTACTGTGATTAATTTGCAAATCTCTCCAGTGCTCGGCAGGCTGCAATTGATCAACCTGGACTCTGCTCTCAAAGATGGCCAAAAATTAATCATTTCCTTTTGACACCACATCTGTTAAAGTAATGTCATTCAGTGACAGCTCATTCTATTCTAGGAAAATGTTAGAGGATATTTTAAGGCAGATCTGGATTTTCTTTTCAGTCCTAAAGTCTGTTCAATGCCCAAACCTCCTTACAAATGACTCCACCAAAACTGAGGCTAAACCTAGTTTAACAAAACTAAACATTTGTTTTAAAAGAGTGTTGTGAGTCTTGAGGTTAACTTCAGGAAAGAACGATGTATTTAATGAACCAATGAATCTTTGCTAACGCCGGACATCATAAATGTAAACTGGACGTCCAAATGGAGCCTGGAAGTTGAGGCCAGAAGAGGGACAGCGGCCCCTAGTGACCGGTTTCAGTATGGATTTCAGATCAGGCTTCTTACATGTACATACACACAGTAGCAGCAGTGTACCTGTGAGCTCCCTTCCAAACAGGAGCATTTCAGATGTGTAGCGGGAGTGAAAGTGTTCCATGCCGTTGGTCCCACAAAGTCACAAAATCAATCATATTTGCACGTGACTTTTATTTTGAAAGTTTCCAGGTATTTAACACTGTTAGCGTGTGTGACTTCCTGTCTGACCTGAACTGCAGATTTTTACGTGTTTTAGAAGCGTAGCGAGTAAAAATAAAGTCCAAACATAACGATAGCATCCCTTCATTCCTCGGACGCGTCCAAAACACTGGTGCTGGCAGGGCAAAGGAACTCGTCCACTATAAGGGCGGTTCATCGCGGCAAAAGAACGCTTTGCGACCATTCCGCAACGCTTCAACTTCCAGTGGAAAAAGAGGTGACACAGAACAAACTTCCGTAGTCTAATTCAGAAAAAAGTCCAAAGCAGGGCTTCAAAGCTGGTTTGCAGAAATAGACATTGATAACATTGGATTTCAGAAGTTATTCACATTCAAATTTTATTTTATATGGCTTTAACACAATTAAAGGAAGCTTTATAGTTTTTTGTAAAAGAAAAACTGAGGAATCGACATAACCCTTCACCTAGCAAGAGCGAATCACACCAGTGACAATTAAGCAGAATTTCAACATGCAGGCATGCCTTGCTAGATTGTTGCTTCTCCATCTCTGACCGTGAGCGGTCATCACCACATGTTCATCCAATCGGCGTGTGCTGAGTAAAACTTACAGAACATCTTTGGGGCATTGTTCTTCCCTAAAACTTTGCACTGAGCTTCATAACTTTTTTAAAGGATGTTTGTGTTTCGGCAACACTTTTTGCCAATCCTTTTTCTGTTTGTGAGGAGAGACGGGCTGCCCACAGCAACAGGTAACAACAGGTAGGGGGCGCTGCCGTGGCAAAAATACCTCTGAAGACTGTTTTCTCCTGCTCGCTGATTTGATTGATTTCCAAGAGATCCTGTATTTTATACTCCTGTTGATTTCAATTTTGTTTGTGAAATGTTGTGATTCTGCCAGCGTTCACTTCACTGGGGAAACCCAGGGGCCCTATGAGAACACACTTAACTCTGAACAAAAGAATTTGCATGAGTATCTCAAACGCAGATCAGCTGAAAACATTTTACTCTCTTGGTATGTGATATATTCTCAGGACGGTTAACTGTAAAGGCTTCAGCATTGACATGACTGAAGAAATCAATAGAAATTAAGTCCAAAACACAACAGTCCATGTTTTGCAGCTACTTTGGTGTCGGCGTGAACAACTCATGCTAATCTGTGAGTACACCCCCTTTGATTCTATTGTTTTGCTTAACTTGGCCTATAAAACAGTTTTTGGTGTGAACAAGTTTAGGAAACATGATTTGACACCGACTCTTTATGCTTGCGTGTTTCACATAAAGGTTTTATGCATAGTCGTTTCCTTTAAAAAGATGGTGGTGTCTACCCAATTTTGCTGAAAGTGGGCCTATTTCTGCAGCGGTGCACCGAGCCCGTGCAGCACAGTGGCAGACAGCAGAGAGGTTTTAAATGTCTGTTGTGTAAGTGGCGGTAGCCTTTGAACTAACTCTTCCACTTGCACAACCACTGACTGCACCTGTACTCTCTGTCCTGCCTTCTCTTTCACCCGCGCCTGGTGACACCTGAGTGTTTGTTCTCAGAAACCAGTCTATTAGCTTGACCCTTTGTCTGTTCTTGCAGAAATGGCAGCCTTGCCCATCATATCGCTGCCCATCCTTGTGAATCGCGGCTGCCGGTGGAAGCAGAAATGCCAGGGAACACTAAGACGACTCACTCCATTCCTCTGACCTCCATAAAGTTGAAAGAGAGATGCTACTGGGTGCAGAATCAGAGTGGAGGATGATGGATAGCCCTGAGCAACGTAATGGTGATGCCCTTCTGTATCGAAAAAGAACAAATATCTTCCTGGGCTGCATGATGTGTGGCCTCTGCTTACATTAGACAAGCATGCCAGGTTGCCTCATGTAGCTTTTCTCTGGATCTACTGTAGATGCTGAAAAAGAGAGGGAGAGAGAGCCGGCTGAACAAACAGTCCAACAAAAAGCGATGGGAGCCTTTAGAGGGGAAATAAAGTGAGACATAAAGAGGAAGAAAATGCACCGGGGACTGAGGAGGGATGGTGTGACATTGAGAGGCAGAGAAGAGAGATCTCAGCTCACCCAGGCAGCTTGTCTTCACACGGTGCTGAAAGATGGTCCATGGCTCCTTCCTTCCTGGTCTAATGATCACCCTGCAGTCTTGATGTCTTATTTTCAAAGACACGTGAAGGCAGGTGTCATCTCCAAAGTCTCGCTATACCTCAACAACACTATTTTGTCATCCACAGTTGTGTTTTTAAAAAGCTAAATAATCTAATTATTCCGCTTCTCTTTGCTCAGTTGTCCTAATATATACCCGGGGTACAGTTTTTGATCTATATTTTATACAGTCAGAGTACGTGTCCAGAATAGATGAAGGTATCACAAACCTGACACTCCTGTTTCATAAAACCTGGCAACGTTGTTCATAAATTATTGCAAGCCAAGGAGAACTGTGGCCCTGAGGGTTTTGGAGGAGACCTTTAACTGAGCTGAGACTGCTTTACACCTGTAATATAAATTAAGTGAGGTGTGTGTGTGTGAGGGGGTGTTGCACTTGAACCTCATCCTAGAAGCAGACTCTGCAGCTTGACTTTACCCTCTCATGATTTATTGCTGCTGGATGGACCAAGGCTAGAGTCTGAATGCTGGAGTCCTCTTCCTGTGACCTTATGGAGGATTTTTAAATGAGTGAATGCCGTTTACAGGAAAATAGGACAATTAAACCCAATTGCACATGCCTGAAATGAGCTTCCCACTACTGGTAAAGCTCATACTGTCAGAGTCCTTATTTTAAGCCTCACCTGTTAAAAAAAGGAATTTTTTTTTTATTTTTGAAGTTCTGTTGCACACATTTTAGTCAAATCGTTACATGATAAGAAATACAACTCCATTGTGTTTGGTGGAGAAAGCAGACACAATTCTACAAAGTCTGTTAAAGGGGTCCTATCATGGAAATTCCACTTTTTAAAGTATTTTACTCTGTGATATTGTTATTTCCTCATATAAAATAAACAAACACCAAACCAGTTTTCGGCTGCATTCATGAATTTTCCTGCCTCAGCTGCAAGTTTTTAAGAGTCCGAGGAAAGACCTGCAGACACGAAGATGGAAACTATGTGTGTCATCAGGCCTTTCTCCTCTCCATGAAGCTAGTCCCGGCTCTTAAACCCGCCTCACCTGGAAGTAGGTCACTAATGTACACTTTCTCCTAGTTGCAGGCATGGAGCGGTGGATTTCATGCTGCAGTTGTGAACGTGACCTTCACAGAAGACTGCTTTAAACGTTCACCGTTACCAGAGTAGATATTCTGACAGATTACCTCTGCACTGGGGACCAAATACGCCATAAAAACCATGCGTCCTGCCTTCTTCAAGGCACTCGAGGAGTACAGATGCTTCTCTCTTTCGCTCCCTTATCTTTTTTTTCCCAAGACTCTTTGTCCTGTCTGCCCACAGAGCACTTCTCTGCATTTCTTCTGAAAAACTCTATTTTTACTAACCATGGATTTGATAAACTAGTCATTCAATGTGATTGATACGATTTTTTCAACAATGAGAACGGAGCTGGGGGCTCCCACATGTCCACAGGGGACACACCTGGTGGGATATATGCTGGATTCCTGGACGGAGTGGAAGATCATATGCCTCTCCCAGCTGTCCATTGAGGATATTGAAGATGTGAAGATATTTGGCCTGATGATCACTGGATTTCTCCTGATTGGAGTGGGAGGATATCTGGTTTTCTGGAAATTTGGGAAGACGGGAGCTATTGGAGGGCGACCCGCACCCACGGAAAGCTCCGTCCGTGTGGAGACTTCTCAGACTGGGACGTTACTCGAGGTGAATCGTTAGCTGGACAATGTTCTAGGTGCGATACCGGTATTAGTGCACAAAATGGATGTCATCTCGAAGAGTCACCCAACGGTATGGGGAAGTTTAAAAACCCAAAATTGGTTTCACTGAAGGACTGGAAATGATCAGGTTAAAGACTGAAGGCAGAGAGGAAAATTATCTCAGCCTGACTCAAACAAATTCTTGTTATCTGAATCTGACGCCCTGGTAGCCTTGAGCTGCAAGCAACTAACACCCCCACAAAGAAATGCAGACAGATGCTGTGAAAACTCGACCTACCCCCCTTTCGGATTGGTGGCCTTCAGCCTGGCGAGGTCATCAATCTGTAGGAGTCAATGTGCTCTTTGCTTCTCCCAAGATCTCCCTCCCACCTGTGACTGTACAGTAGATGAGCGCCGTAGATGGCTGCTCTCGCTGGGGGAAACAGGACCCCAGGCGCCCCCCCCCCCCCCCCCCCATTGGAGTCTCATGTTATGTTGTGTTGTCTGAAGTCTGTTGCATATCTGTTGAGGTGTTTTGTTTTGTAGAGCAAAGCTGCCCTCCTGGTAGAGGGTAACTCTGAAGTGCCTTTTTTTCCCTCCAGCTGAACCAATCCTCATGTAACCCTCTTATCTCTATTAAAGTAGCGCGACTCGGGGTTACGCATGACCACAGTCACCAATTCTTGTCATGTGTCTTGCCCATGTATGTCTGATCTCCCAATTGTGTGTTCTGAAACTCTAATTTCCCTCTGGGATTAATAAAGTATTGATTGATTGATTGATTGATTGATTGATTGATTGATTGATTGATTGAATGATTGATTGATTAGGCGACTATGTTTTGTTATAGGTTAGAGTAACTGCCTTCCATGCTGTTTTGCCATTACCTGACACTGGTTTGAATCCAGGTCTCAGCTGTAATTTACTTTCTTCTTCTTTAGCTACACATGCCAGTATTATGTTTTCAGCCCTTTATTGGTGAACTGTTTAAAAATAGAAGGACAAATCCTTTTTTAACTGGACCAAATTCAAAGATCTTTAAAGAAACAAAATACTTTGCAGAAAATAATCAATAAAACTAAAATATAAAACAAAATGAAATCTGCTTCAACTGGCTAAATAAACATGCTAAATAAACCGGACTCAAGACACGGCAAAACAAGATGAAAGGCAGCTGCTTTAACCACTAGACCATCAAACAACAACTGAAATTGCCTAAACCTAGTTTATACTTCCCCGACAGCACATTTGCTCTCTCTCTCTCTCTCTCTCTCTCTCTCTCTCTCTCTCTCTCTCTGTCTCTCTCTCTCTCTCTCTCTCTCTGTCTCTCTCTCTCTCTCTCTGTCTCTCTCTCTCTCTCTCTCTCTCTCTCTCTCTCTCTCTCTCTCTCACACACACACACACACACACACACACACACACACACACACACACACACACACACACACACACACACGTGACGGAGATGTTTACCTTTTATACTGTACGTTGGTGTCAGTGTTGTGAGGACAGCAGAGGGCGTAACACTTTCCTGGGGTATCCTGCCATCAATGCATTCTTGTCTCTAATGTAAATATATTATGTTTATGTGTTTCAGAGACTTTTAAATGCGAATACATTTGTCCTCCACTTCTCGATGCAGTCACCACGTCTAAATTCACATTTCTTTTTTTGTAGTGGCTCAAGATGCTTTGAGGGTTACATAATGATTGAGTGGAGCTCAGGCCGCTGGAGGTAGACCATTTCATTTCCAGGTACAAAGACAGACCTGTGAAGATAACTTATATTTAACATTAAGTACATCTCAATAGTGACAACGGTAATATTTTATCATGTACTGTGACTACCTTTGCTCTCAGTGGTTTAAAATAGCATGATACGGAACCTTCAAATCAAAACGAAGTAGAAAAACCATAATTAATACTAAAATAAAATAATTTATTATTAAGCATGAGTGTAAAAAAATACATTTGTTGAGGGTCTGCCCTCATGAGAAAATTACTATGCAGTAATTTCTCCAAAAGACTGTGCCAAAAACGCCCTGAGGCGTACATAAAAAGGCATGTTGAGATCAGCGCCAAGAGAGACTTCATTTCCCATGATTCCCTGAGCCGGAAGCAACGTGATAACGTCACCAAAGTGACGCCGAACCCCGGCGGCCCCCCAGATTCCGGCCGCTGGACAGTAAAAAGAGACGAGAGCAAAACTTGATCTCTTGTGTCCCAGTTTCAACTGAAGTGAAGAGGAACTCGTTTTGCTACCGCACAGGACAGCGTGCGGAGGCCTGACGGCTGAAAAGCAACGGAAAACCATCAAATCTGCTCAACGCGAACACAAAGGAATGCCTTCAGGTTCGCTCATGCAAGATTCTTTTTTTTTTTTACTTTCTTTCTCTCCCGTCTCTATCTTATAGTCCGAACAAGCGATCGACCGCGTGATCGTTTCAAAGTAAAATATTGTTTCTCCCCCGTACCAAAATACGCCATCGGACCATCTTAAAAGTAAGCCGTTTTGTTTTTGTCATTGTTTAAAATCTAAGTTTGCACACGCTGTGGCCAGGCTGGCAGACTGTTGAGATATTTAATCTGTCTTTATGATTGATCTTGCCATGTTCTGTGGGGGAGATGGCAGACCATGTGTGGTGGTGGGTTTCAGGAGGCAGAAGAGCAGGCAAACGGATGAAAAAATAAAAATATGTTTAATTGTAGACTGGGAGCGACAGGACAAACACACATGCACAAACGACAATGATCCGACAACTGACAGGAACAAAGAGGGAGGTAAATATACACACAAGGGACACACACACACACACACACACAAACACACACACACACACACACACACACACACACATGCACCTTTGGACCCGGGAGCCAGACAAAGGAATCAGCCATTTTGGGTTTTCAACTACCTCCATTTTGATACCCCACCTATCAGATTGTCACGTCACATTATTATTTCATAATTACTTGTTATTTGTTTGATAAAATAAGTTCGTTGATGGTGATTGGCTAAACACTTTGGGAGAAGCTGAAGTGGGTATATTAGTTAATAAATGTTATTGCCAATTAAGCATTTGTCTCAAGTGAGTTTGTTTGTGTTAATATAAAACACAACTGCAGCTCGTTAAGGATGTCTTGGAAAGGATAGACAGATCGATAGAGGTGTGGATTCATTTTCCCCCTGTTAAAAAGGGGTGGTGCCCCGAGGGTACACAAGGATTTCCTAATTACGTAATAAATCGGTAAATATTTCCATATTTACGAATTTATTGATGAATCCAAAAAGTAAGTAAAGCTTAGAAATTATTCGTTGACTAATATTCACAACACATTCCTATTATTAAAAGTATTTAAACTTTTTCAATGACATTTTTGCCATTTATTTAGCTTATATCGTGGTACAGTTAGGTTTGTCAGGGTTTCATTAAAATCTAATCGACTGTCAATCTTAAGTTCTGCATTTCCAAATAATAAAATCGACAAAACAAAGAAACAAACAAAAAAACCCTACAAAAGTTAAAAGCCTGAGCCATGTTTCAGACAAGAAAAATGCAGAAACAGGGCTCTTTCAAAATCCATCAGTGACATTGTAAGTTTTTGTTCATCAGAAATTATTTCTTCATGTCAGATCTCTTGATTTTGTATTTTACAAAAATCCCGGAGAATTTTCTGTTTCACAAAAATGTTTAGTTTAAGTTCTGATCAACCTTCCTGTTACCTTTGTGGCAGAAAAATCTCTTAATGTCTATTATTATGATTTTGTTTATTTCTCTGAATTTGTTGTCAGTTTTCATTTTTATTTAAGACACAAGTGTTGAAACAGTTTTAAATTGAAAATGAGGAAATTTTATTTCCTGGAGTTCCACAGGGATGAGTCCTTAGTTATTAATTTTTGATTTATTAACGCCTCTTTTTATCACCTGCATTAATTTTTAAGAGCTGACCAACATCAGGTGTTAGCAGGTTATTCTGATTCCAGACTTGAAAACCCCATCTTTCACACGCACGTCTTCTAAAATGCATTTAGTACTCTCCTAAAATGTGACCAAACCTTTATATTAAACATTTCTGACTGCTGTAGCTCTGTTAGGGTGGCTTCTATTAATAAACTTTACACCATCACAGAAATTTGAACTTATTTCTTCTGCTCTAGAGTCACATTACTAGTTACACATTTAAAATAAAATCCTTACTGAAAGATTCTTCTAACTTCCCATGCAATCCTTGGTGGATTTGGCCCAGAGTTCATGTCTTAAAAATTCTGAACTGATCAGGTCTTCTAGTCCAACCGAGGAACAGACACACATCTGAAGAAGTTGCTTCAACTTCCTCCAGCTGTCTGAGGAGCCAACGGCCTGCTGACTGGAGGACAGATGTGAAACCACAACAAGCTCTGTTTTGATGCAAGTTATAAAAAGTGACTGATGGGTCTATGCTGAAAAAAAAAGGTAATGCTTCAAAAGTATTTAGATGTTACTGTACATAAACCGGCTAAGATGACATCACTGGGCGTGAAGACAGCAGCATTTGAACACTAACTTTAAGAGGTTTTCGTTTTTCCTTCCATTTTATAATTTCTGCTCTGGAGTCACCCTCAGACAAGCTGAAGTTAGGCCTAGTCCACACGTAGCCGTTTTTTTTTTAAACGAATATCCGCCCCTCCAAAAACTTGCATCCACACCACCTCGTTTAAAAAAAAACTGTCCACACGTACCCGGATAAATACGTTGTAAAGGACATGCCGGACATGCCAGACCTGTAGGCGGCAGTACTTCCCCCATTCTTAACCTCGTCCTTCGTTTGTGGTCTTCCGCAAGGAGCAGTAATTCCGCTTGCAAAAACAAACAAGCAAAAAGCGCTTGACCAATTGATAAAGCGAGCGCAGCTCTGAGGGTTTCCATGCTGTTGGCTAGTGTAAACACAGGTCACACACGTGATGTCAGCATTTTTTTGTCGCGGAAAGTGACGTTGCGGACCTTAAAACTCCGGTTTTGTCCGTCCACACGCAGACACCCAAAACGGAGAAAACGCAGATCTTCACTTTGGCCGGAGTTTTTAAAAAGATCCGTTTTCGTGTGAAAAAACTCAGTTTTCGTGTGGATGACAGGCCAAAACGTAGAAAAATATCTACGTTTTGGCAGATCCCCGGCTACGTGTGGACAGGGCCTTAGTTATATGGTTGTAAACAAGGACAGGAGTCTTTCCAGATTGCCTAAAGTGTCTGACTCTCCCCTAACCCTTACGTGCAATCAGATCAGGACAGGATATTGCCTCCTTAAAGTGGCGCTGAGTGCGTGGGGATGAAAAATGCAAGGATTTTGTCTGTGTTGTGGCCCCGTTTCTTCCCCAACCCTCCTGCTGTGAATGTTTGCTCATTGTGGGAGAAACAATCAGCAATTCTGGAAGCTTCCACAGACGGCATTAAAAAATCATGACTCAATTAGAGCTTGTTCAAAATTTCAAACAGAGCCATCATTAAATATTCACTGGGACTTCGCTGCCTGCCACTTTTGAATACGTCATTGATATTTCTGTGGGTGTCGAGGAGCTGTCCAGGACCAGCCCAGTGAGTCAGATGCTTGATCTCTGGCGTTAATGTCAAGGGCGAATGGTTTTTCCTTCAAATTGTGCCAAAGAAACTATTTGATAGACCACATTAAAGTACTGCATGACAGTTTGTTCTTCCATCTATCAGGTGGCTGTCACTTACCTCCCCTCAGCTTCCTGTGCTCAGGTTTTAATGGGAGCAGCCAGGTGTTAAAAACGAAGCCAGCTCTGCAAGGTGCAAGCACCTCCTTACCTGTAAGTTCTCCCGTTCTCTCGCTTTCATGCACACAGGCGCTCGCACAGACATAAGCGCACTTTCACACAGACTCCCCCTGCTTTCCCCGGTTTCCATGGAAACCTGTGGTGAAGGGAACAGAGAAGTGAAGGACAGGTATGTTTGCAAATGAGTCTTCCTCGTGACATACATCCACCGCTGTCCCGACGTTCATCTTTTCACGCAGGCGTGGAAATTTCAAGCAAAGACAACAAAACATGACACATGTTGGTATTTGTCTTTTGGCCCGCTAGTTCTGTACATCTGCAGACCATGCTGTGTTTGCGTGTGTGTGTGTGTGTGTGTGTGTGTGTGTGTGTGTGAACAGACACAAACACAGACATGCTCCAATATGGTTCCTGATTAGGAAACCAGACTGTCCTGACTTCAGTCTCACCACTAAGCCACATAAACAGCTAAATACGGAGAGTGAAGAGTGGTTCCCTGTGGAGAAAAAGTTACTTCAAGAACGTTACTGTTGTTCACAACAAAACCATCACTTCACACGAGTGATGCCTGTCTCCCACAGCTATCTCCATCTAAATGAGAGCAGGAGGGATCAACCTGGCTTATCCTCCAACCAGGTGGCTCTTATGTGGTTTTTGGGTCCTTTAAAAGCTTATAACTAAGGTTATAACTAAGATCATTAATAGAAACAAATAAAAAACTAGTGGGTCTGTAACATTACACTTGAATTTAAACAAAATGAACAAGTTTTAATTAAAGCTTTCTGGCTCTTTGAGATGACTGTGTGATGTGAGAAGTGCTGTTTGAAACACATTCTGCTCTGGATATTCCTCGAGTGTTCAGCCTACTGTTTGTTTTATAGTTTGGATTTAGATTGACTCACTCTTCTCTACTTCTAGTCAGCGCTGGTTTAAGAAGGAAAAAATGACAAAAAATAAACCATCATAGTTTATTTACTTCACTTCTCTGGTGTCTAAAGGTTTGGAATTAGCTTAATTGATCTGATGATCTGTTTGTTTCGTCGTTTATTTAACTTTCTTGGATCACTAAAATGCTTTGATGGACCTTTATAAAAGAACCAACAACAAAATATAAATATATTTAAACCTGGATTTGTACTAAGGCGATTTTTTGCTGCACCTTTAAAAGGCCACAGAAGAAATTGTTTTATTTTTTATTTTTATTCACATTCAAGATTAACATTGAGATGTCTAGAATTAATAAAATTCCCAGAAAGAAAATATTCCAAATTTGAGAAAAAAGGATCAACAACTACATAGGGGAGTGTCACGTTGTAGGGAGTGTTTAGGACCCAAAGATGCAGATTACCCAGGATGACTCGAGGCAGAAGTTAGTAAAAGTAAAAATCCTTTATTTTTGGAAGAACAAAAAATAAATCCAGAAAAAGGCAGCGGGCCAAAAGTCCAAAAGTCCTGGAGAACAGGACATCAAAAAGCTCTCTCAGAGCACCAAAACCTGAAGACCAAAGCTCACAAAGACCTGGAGACAAAAACTCAAACAGAGCACGAACAAACGCTGACAAACATACAACAATGAACCGACACCAGACACAGACAAGACAGAGCTTAAATACACAGGGAGAAGTGATTAGGGAAAATGGTGGTAGGTGTGTGGAGTGAGAGCTGGAGGGAAGACAGGTGAACCTAATAATCAAAATGGGCAAACAGAAACAGAGGAGGGCCAAATAAACCTACAAAACTCTAAAACACAAAACTAAACCTAAGGGCTGCGGGAAGGACTAACACACACACACCATCACACACACAAATGCACTAATATAAACAGGAATGGGGAATGGGCAAGCACACACACACACACACACACACACACACACACACACACACACACACACACACACACACACACACACACACACACACACAGAACTACACACACACACACACACAAACAAACACTGAGCAGGGGACTGACACACACACACACGTCGAGCTGGGGACAAAGGAGCTGGGGACTACAAGGACACAGAATGTAAATGAGACCTGGAGGGCCTGGGGATGAATGAGATGACACAAGACCTGGGAGGAATTGACTTAAAGGACTACCAACATAGGACACATAATGGACGCATACAAAGGACACATGAGGGCGCTATGAGACACAGAAGGGGAATCTAAAGAAGGATGGAGGACATAAGGAGACACATGGGGAAGACACAGACACAGACCATGACAGGGAGACCCTGATGTCTTGCATAAAAGAACCATGGTGACAGTAACAGAATGGACTTTTTTCGCTCACACAGTAACTTTTATCTTCATCTGTACACAACCTAAATCTGGTGCGTTATGCTGCAGCATCAAACCTCAAACCTCAAACGGACTGCTGTAGCTCTACTCGGTAAAATCGACATCCATCCATTTTCAGCCACATATCTGGGGTTGGGTCGCTGGTACAGTAGCTTAAGCAGGGATGTCAAGACTTCCCTCTCAGCAGCAACTTGGACCAGCTCTTCCGGGGGAATCCTGAGGCGTTCCCAGACCAGCTGAGAGACATAGTCCCTCCAGCATGTCCTGGGTCTTCCTTTAGGTCTTCTCCAGGTTGGACATGCCCAGAAAACCTCACCAGGGAGACGTCCATAAGGCAGCTCTACTGGCTCCTCTCGATGTGGAGGAGCAGCGGGTCTACTTTGAGCCCCTCCCGGATGACCGAGTTTCTCACTCTACCTCAAAGGGGGAGCCCAGCCACCCTGTGAAGAAAACTCATTTTGGCTGCTTGCATCTGCGATCTCGTTCTTTTAGTTACAACCCAAAGCTTCTGACCATAGGTGAGGGTAGGAACGTAGATCGATCGGGAAATTGAGATTCTTCACCACGACAGATCTGGCACAACACCCGCATCACTGCAGACGCAGCACCAGTCCGCCTGTCGATCCTGCGTTCCATCCTTCCCTCACTCGTGAACAAGACCCTGAGATACTTAAACTCCTACTTGAGGAAGGACCTCATCCCTGACCCAGCGAAGGCATTCTACCCTCATCCGACTCAAGACCATGGTGTCGGATTTAGGGGAGCCGATTCTCATTCCAGCTGCTTCACATTTGGCTGCGAACCGCTCCAGTGAGAGCCAGAGATCACATTCTGATGAAGCCAGCAGCACCACATCATCTGAAAAAAGCAGAGACTCAATCCTTAGGCCACCAAAACGGATCCCCTCCTCACCTTGGATACACCTAGGATTCCTGTCATAAAGGTTATGAACGGAAACGGTGACAAAGGGTAGCCTTGGTGGAGTCCAACTCTCAAATTCAACAATAACCCTTAATTCTAATAATGAAAACCTAAATAAATAGATGAAACTGGGGTGGTTGTGGCTGAACGGGGAGAGCTAGTGTCTACTGATTAGGTTAGCGGTACAACTCCCAGCCAGCACAAGCCACGGGCCGAAGTATCCTTGAGCAAGTTGTTGAACCCTGAAAGCTGCTGCTCACCACCACGAATAATATCCCAAGGGGATCAAGAAGGTGGTAATATTTTTTTGTTATATTTTTTTATTGGGTTGAATAAACAATTAGAAAAAGGAAGGGATCAGTGGTTAGCTTTCGTGTGCTGCACCAAGTATCGCTGGAACGTATTGATCAGACATGGATGTTTCCATCTGGACGTCCTGATTTCTAATGAAATGCTTTGATTCTGTTAAGATTCTGAAATAATCAGTAGTTCACACAATCTCCAAACGAATGAGGAAAAACCCTCAGATATTGACAGTCATCTTAAGAAAACAGGCTGTATTCAAAAGATAAAGTGTGTGTGTGTGTGTGTGTGTGTGTGTGTGTGTGTGTGTGTGTGTGTGTGTGTGTGTGTGTGTGTGCGTGTGTGTGTGTGTCCTCTTGTCTGTTGGCTCCTTGCATTAGAAATTGAACACCTCCCATCATGTAAACATGCAGGCACTAGCTGGCCTCCTGCAGGACTCACACCGTATGTCACCCCTGGTGAAACATCTAACTCTCTGCTGCTGTCTCAGAAAGTGTCATGCTCCAAACAATAGATGAACAAAACTGTTTTTGTTTACCTGTCTCTCTGAGATTTAGCATGTTATCACACAACTATGCTCATCACACACAGATCTGTGTAAAAATCCCATCATCACACTCACAACTGGTGCAACAAACCCAGGACTGGTGTAAGTTTCAGAGTCAACAGGCTTGATGTTGTCTGGGTGATGATGGGCTGATTGCTGGCAGAAGAGCGTTCTCACAACCTCCACACATCTGCTTGGCAACCACCTTGTTTGTCTCCATCTGCCTCCTTCATCGTCTCTTCTTCCCTCACAGTCACAGTTGTTATCGTAGTAGCTATTGTTAACTTTATGATTGGAGAAGACACAGAAGAGAGGAATTAATGACACTTTTCTATCATTACATTTTGAAACCATTGGCAGAAAAGTCTGAATGAAAAATTTTGGATGTCTAAAAAGAGATTTGAGGATGAATTGGCATGACCAGATCACTGCATGGAGAAACATGAACCATAATTATTGCATCTTTCATTAAAAGGTCATAGGAGAGTTTGGCATGGAAAAACAAGGAAATGGTCCTGAAAGCATCTTTAGAGAGTGGTATAATGTTTGCTTCTCATGATCAATGTTTTACCTAAACGATGACCAATCATGCCCCCCAGGGATGTTTTAGATGTTTCTCTGCCCCAAGAAGCATGACATGAGTCAGGCTTCTGCATGACGACTTGATTCACCTGCTAGGTCACCTACTATAATGACTAATTGTAGTGTAAAGCACTTTGGAGTCCTCTGACTTAAAAAAGCACTATACAAGTGCAGGTCATTACAATTTCCTTTCAGGTGCTTTGGGGCATGCTCCAAGAATGCCCATGATGGTGGCCCTCAAGGCCATTGAATAATTAAATTGAATAATGAAACTGTTTGGTTACAACTGAAACAAAGCGCTCGTTTTAGATATCTGTGGTTTTTAGAGATGTTTCCCACGGTGAAGCATTAGCAGCTAAAGCATTGGAAAATCCAAAATCAGAGCGGATTCTGTTTTTTTCTGTGGAGTTTCATGATCTTTGTGCTTTCATCAAGATGAAACCAGGGGCGGGTCCAGAGAGGAGGCCTGGGAGGTGGCTGGCCACCCCCAGGTGCCACCTCAAAACCTGAGCCAGTATCTATAACATATAATCAATAAAAACACAATATTTAAGACATATAAACAATAAAATATTAAATGTAAGATGACATTTGGAAATTTATTTATTTTTTATTTTACTGTTTTAGTATTTTAGGCATTGAACTAAGCATGGTTCATGCTCCAAAACATTTCTGAAATTTAGATAATGACACTATTGGGTTCAAACAAAACAGCAAACAAGAGTAGAAACTTCATTTCTTGATGTTGATATTTTTTAATTGATAATTAAACATTTTCTCATTGAAATTAGGTTTTAAAGATCGCCTATTTTTGTTGTTAGTTGAAAAATATTTAAATAACTACAAATGAACAAAAGGTTCAAATGCACTAAAATGCTAGCCTGGAAATGACATCTACTTCATCCAAAGTACACCCTCCTCTATTTTGTAAAAAAAAAATCCTGTCTTTACAATGTCAGACGAAGTCCCAATTTTATTATAATAAATGCTTGCATTTATTCATGTAAAATGTCATAGATAATTACTGATGAACATGCACCATGGATATTGTGCTATGACTTTATTTTGGTGTATAGTAATGAATTAGAAATATGAGTTATGCTTTGTTATTTAACTTTTTTTCCCCACAGTTATGAGCCGTTTACATGTGCCACCCTTTTCCAAATGGGTGCCCCAATCTGGCCTACCCACCCTATTTCTAGACACGCCACTGGATGAAACATGAACATGCATGTTACAAAACACACATGTTAGATAAGACAAAATGAAACTAATGTGACCTCTTTTGGGTGGTTGCCGAGAAACAGCTTGTCTCTAAAATTAACATGACAGAAGCTTAATTTTCCAATTGCATCTGAGGAATCAAATTTCCCAGAATGAATGAATGAATGCATTTATTTATTTATTTATTTATTTTGCCAAAAAAAAAGGTGGAAAGGTTTGATCATAACCCACAGTACCACATTTGGTGCAAACCAAACACCATGCAGGACAAAGTTCTCACAACAGCTTTAAAGCACGGTGGTGGAGGTTTGATGGTTTGCAGCAGCAGAGCTGCCATCATCACTGAGTCAGTCACCAGGTCCTCTGTAGAGGAAAGTGTTATACAAGTTTGAGGTCATCTGTTCTGCACCTGGAGTATGCCAGTCAATAGGATCAAACAAATGAACAAAGACTGAATGTGTAGCAATAAACAGACAATGTTCACACCTCATTAGAGTAAACCAACATTCCTGCACGTGACCCTCAGAAGATAATTTCTTCAAGTTACGACAAGGAAAGAAGGCTCATAATTAAAGTTTTTTGGATGTTAACATGAGAACACACCGCTTTGTAAAGAGGACAGACACATTTCCTTCTTGAAATGATAAAATGTGATCATAAGTACGAGGTTTGAGGTCATTTCTAGTTTCTTATGTTTGACAGATTGCAGATCTCCTGAATCATACGTCTTTTTGAAGAAGCAGACATTTTCATTGACAGACAAGGCAAATTATTTTTAAAAATCAGCAGTTTTAAACCTTTGTCACCAGGTTACGCATCATTTAAGACCAACAAGCTCTGACAAACATCTTTAAACTGTCAGCAATGACTAGACAAAAACAGCTTTAAATATTTTAATATGACTGGACTGAAAAAATAAACAAATATATTTTGAGAGGATTTGGCTTGCTGCAGGGTGCTTCATCATTTTTAGGCTTTCCTGTTTATGACTGCTCCTGTCAGCAGCCAGACAGGAAAAACGCAGGCCTGGTATGCATTCTTCTTCCATCACTCTCCCTGTTTGAGTTTTAATTGCTGTTCCTCTCCCTTCGCTCTTTTTCTCTGTCTGCTTTTCTACGTTTCCTCTGTTTTCACCCAATCTGCCCATTCTTCTTCGTGCTTCTTTCCTCCTCCTTGTTTACACTCTCCATTTTGGTTTCTCTCCTTCGTCCTGCTTGGGCACTTTGTGTCAGGTCCTGGCGTGGGTGGCACCACTTCCATATGGAAGTGTTCAGGAGATGATATAGAACATATGTGAATCCTTCTCTCTGGCTGGGGACTCTGTGGAGATCACACCGTGTCATTAGTGGCAGCAGGAACGCCAGCTCTGCAGCACCAGAGGAGGAAGAGGAGGATGAACAGATATAATTACAGTAGGTTAAAGAAGAAGGGATAAAGTAAAAGAGAAAGATTTGTTCCTGAGAACGTTGTGTCCTTTTAGAGGCGTAGTACGTGTGTGTGTGTGTGTATGTGTTCTCAGCCCCTAGCTGGTTAGCTCTCAGCGCTAATGTAAGCTGCAGTGAGGCAGAAAGGCCAGGTAGACCTGCACGCTCCAGAGTGCATCAGCGGTTTGCTTTGAAGCTGCTGGATCCAAACTTAACAAATAGATTTTTCCTCAGCTACTGCATAACAAGATCTGTCAAGATCCATTAACTCTGGCTCTAAAAGAAAATAAAATCATGAAGTGCTGACTTGAATCCAAGAGTTTCGTAATGTTATGACGGACATCTCACTGCTCAGAGAGTCTGAGGTGTTGGAGTGGGGAAGTCATGCGCTGAGGTCATGCAGCTTCCACACACCTCAGGGTTTTCACGTGGTGCCTTATTGGGTTCCAGGCTGCTTTGATTGTTGCTGTCCTTCATTGGCTTGTGGAATCATTTATCCAACCCAGTTATTTTGGTTCTGCATGTCACGGTCAGCAGAGACCGACTTGGTTTTTCATACAGAACAATATAAGAGAAAAATCACTCACATAAATGCATTTCATTAGATCGTTGATCCCCACAGGAGGTGGTCCCTGACCCTGACGGTACATGTTCTTCATGCTTAAATACTGAAAGTCTAATAAAAACCTCCGAGCCAGAGAATTTGCTAAGTAGTGTGCTCCGACCTTTCCTCACCTTATATTTTACACCGCTTTCGTCTGGCCTGATCTGAGCTGCCGAGCTTGACGCATTCTGGAAATGTAATGAGGGAAAAAAAGAGACTCGAAGTGTAAATTTGACGGATTAACAAGTACCTACAATTCCGAGATGCATCCAAACGCGACACTTTGCGGCCGGTGGAAACACACCCATCCACTATGACAGCAGCAAATAGCTGTCCACCATGCTTCGCAGGGGTTGTGTGATGCCTAAGCGTCTGGTGGAGAGGCCGGGTTAGGGTTGGGGTATCGATGATTTACAATTGAGTGGAACAATTCTAAACTTTTACAGTGTGAACCAGTGAGTTGACGTTAGTTCTTACTATCGTCTACAGTCTGTCTCTTTACTTTGTTGCTTTTACTCCTCTTCTGGACTCACCCATTTGTTTGACTTCATTAACCAATTCCTGTACTGGTTTGCTGTTGATATCTGTTGTGTATGAGCCTTACTGGTTTTTGTTTATTACTAGAGCCAGTAGGTCATTAAAGTTGTCCTCACACCTGCCTCCCGCTCGTTGGCTCCACACTTCTGTCTGTGTCCTTTAACCACATCCCAGCGCTCCTTTATTGCTCAACACATCCTCTAACTCTCGAGAAAGCGTTTAGTAAGTTCTTTAATCTTGTTCAGGACACTGCCAGGTTTCTTTAAGAGCATATCAATACTACTTGGTTTTTTTGAAGACTGATATTTTGTAGTTAATGTTAAGATGAGGCTTCATTGTGTAACATAGTAATTATTGTATGTATTTGGGTGCTTTTAAAGCTTAATGCACTACCCTACACTTTGACCAGTGTGATGTGAATTTCCATATAAATATGGAAATCCAGTCTGATTGGTCTTTAATGTTTTACCAGAAGATTTAGAATCCTTTGTTTATTCAGGGATTGTAGTAGCCTAGTGAACTAGACCAAATTCTTGCTTTGCAAAGTTTGGTCTAGGCACGCTCCATTGGAACCTCAGCAGCTCCTACCAGGACTCTGGCTAGCCAATCACAACTCTCTAGAGGGGTTTCAAACACATAAAGAGCTGTGATTGGTCCATAATGGTGGGCCAATCATAGTGTTCTATCTGCTTAGTGAACAAATCACAGAGCTTTATCCGCTTTGTGGGCCAATCAGGACACTCTATATGCCTGGTGGGTGGGATGATGCAACAGAGTGAAACAAGAGTATGTCACATTCATTGTCCAGTGGAATGTGGAGATCATTTGAAAGACAACGGTAGAACCCGCCCCACAACCGAGAGCCGTCAATGGAGCATGGCCAGACTAAATAATACATTTATTTAGTCTGGCTTGCCAGGCTAGGATTGTAGGACACTTCGTATTAATTCTAGAAGAGAGTCAAGTTTATAAAAAGTAAGAATTTATTTTCCAAACAATTGAAAACATGACAAGTTAACTAAGATTACTGTGAATGGATGGATCTAGGTGGATGGAATGTGATGTATGGTGACTATGTGTGAATGTGAGATGATCAGAACCTTTGTATCTAGAAGAACTGAGTACTGGGTGTAAAAAGTAAAGAATTTGGTTTGCATTAACTAGAAAGTTGATTCTTATCAAACCCACATCAGACGCGATTCAGGTTGTGTCTACCTTACCCTTTGGAAGACCCTCTTCGCGGATCCTGAGGTCAAGAAGGTCGGATGACCTCGGGGCATCGAGGTTTGTAGAATAATCGCAGCACCGACTCTCCAGTCCAGAGATGTTTCCGGGTCACAACGGATGGATGGAACCGTTTGCATCTAGAAGGACTCTTAGGGAGTCGGAACAGTATCAGCTTGTTCTGCAGGAAGTGTTTGCTGTGTCAGCGGTAGGCAGCTTTTATCAGGGTTTTGACAGCTTGTCAAAAATGCTCTGGTTTAAAGAGGTTTCGCTCCGGACGGCCGTTCCGTAGCTTTCACTGGAACTAGCTCACCGAGAAGTGAGCTCTGTTTAAATAGTCTCATATTATGAATTCTTGTTCAATCGGAACGTGCCATGTTGAGGGGTATTACCAAGAACCTCAGAACATTATGCCTTCTTTCAGATACCGGATGCTCTGATTTGGGGTAAGGAAATATCTGTGTCATGACATTTCACTTAACTTTAATTTATCTCTTATGAACCTTGTGTCTGAGTGTAGATGATGATTGCCTTGTCATATCAAACATTACTGATTATCATTTATATATATATATAAATATAAATCATTCGATGTAATCAGGGTCCGAAATTAAATTTTTTACTCACCGGCCAACTTGGCCGGTAGATGATGAAAATCTACCGGCCAAGCATATTTTTTACCGGCCAAAATTCTAAATGATTTAGATCTACCTAAAGCATGTTATTCTATATTATGTTGGTTCCAAACAGAGTGACAAAATAATTAAAACATCAATTAATAAGAAAAACAACTCTTTTGTCATTTTTACTATTTATTTATTTATTTTTAGAGATGTTTTTATGAACTCTTTCATTGAAATCTAGTCAGACTCCTTGTTTTCTCTGTCCATGAAGTCTGGCCTCCTGCTTCTGACACCGTCTTTGTGCCAAAGCATTACAGCCTCATTTTGGTCATAGTTCTTGATCTCTGGAGAACACAGCTGCACCATGAGAATATCTGAAAGTGTGTCAAGGCTAGGGTTGTCACGGTAACCGGTGTAGCGGTAAACCCTGGTAAGAAAGTTGACAATAATAATAACCGTCTTGTTTTTTTTAAAAAAAATTATCTCGGTGGATTACCGTGGCTGCGGTGTAGGCGCGGTGACCCTTACCAGCCACCGTATCATCTGCTGAAGTTGCCGGCGGCACATGCGCACTTTGTTTACGACCAAAACGTTCTTTAAGCTAAAGCTGAAATAATGGCCAGAGACGGCAGCACTCGGGACATTTATTATCCCTCAAAGAAGACAAAGTCGGAAGTATGGGCATTTTTTGGATATTTGAAGAATGCAGAGGGACAGTTGTCTGTGAAAGGCAGCAACGCTACGTGGCCATCATAATGTAGCCATTGTCTCACGACTCCGCCATCTCCGGTTCGCCACTTTTCACAAAATCTTCTGGTTGCCACTGGTCCTGGTGGTTTTTCTTCCAGTTCGACGAGTTTTCTTTTGGAAGGCTGGCTGACTCCAGTTAAAAACCGCCACATATCACCGCTAGTTTTAACACGAAGCTAACTGCTAACTTGATAAACTGATTGAATGGGATAAGTGGAAATGACGTTGGATGCGGCGTTCACGTTTCGCGTACGTTTGTGTACGCTGCATGCAGGCGGGAGGAGTATCAGAAATCCATGGAAGATGACTGATAAACATAACTAATTTGCAAACATTTTCTCGCCAGGTGGCAGGTAGAGCTCAAAAATTTACTCGCCAAATGGAGCAATTTGCTCGCATTTGGCGAGTGGCGAGTGTTAATTTCGGACCCTGGATGTAATACATTCATTTCAAACTTCAGTAATTCAAGCACAAATCAATCAGCCTTATTGATTTAAGCACAGATTAATGAAGACATTATTAGTATTCCATTTCACGAATGATTAACTCATATGAGCTGAAAACAGTCACTCTTACAACAGTCCAGACCGGCCTAGATAAGCAGACAGGCTTGGCACAGAGGGACCTTGAGAAGGGAACATGATGTTAAAGTCTTGACAATCTGAGTGTAAACACGCTGTGTCAAATCTTTTCCTGCAACTTGGAAGATTAACAGACGCACAGAGGCAGATTCATGTCTGCAGCTGACCGATGGCAGGAAGGTCAGTCTGTTGACGAAAAATGACCATTTCTGGACATTACAATTGCATCAGTAATTCTGATGTCTGGGCTCTGTGGAGGCCATTCTCTAAAAGATGGCTGGCTCAGTCCAAATCCCTGTTCTCAGTGGGAGATGTAACTGGCTACCTTTGGGGCTGCTGTGGCAGAGGAGTTGTCTTGTAACTGGAGGGTTGCTAGATCGAGCCTCGCTCAGTCGGTCTGTTGTGTCCTTGGGCAAGACACCTCACCTTCCTTGTCTGCTGGTGGTGGTTGTCAGTGTGCTCCAGGGAGGCTGTAGCCACACTGTAACTCATCACTACCAGCATGTGTATAAGTGTGAGTGTATGTGTGTGTGTGTAGGGGGTGACCTTTCCTGTGACCCCCACAGGGTTAAACCTGCAGGATCAGTGAATGCAGACTTGATAGGATCCTTGACTTTTTTGCATTCTATAGAAAACACCTGGGGAAATTCAGTCTCAGTCAAAAGAGTGAATACTATATAGGACACCTAAAAATAACTATGTGTCTGAGAAAATAAACGTGAGATAATCTAGATGCAGTAGGTGGATGAAGACAGCACAGTTGGAATGAAGAGGCACTACGAACAGAAAGCATGTTTCAGGTCTAACTCCTATCCACGTACTTCAGACCAAACTCATGATGTCTTTAAGTGGTCATCTTGCTTTTGCATGAGGAGATTTGGGATTGGATAGGTTTAGGGAGAGAATGATGAATTGGTGAGTCAGTGGGTGTGTTGGTTGGGGACACATAACCTTGAAAATTTTAAAAGAAAGACATTTTTAAAGTTCAACTTGACTGAAATTAGTTGGGTGTAAAATGAGTCAAATTGGGAAAAGTACCACCTAATGGGGAGATAGGGATTAAAACACAAGTGAAAAATGAAAATCATCCAGCAGAGAGGAAGATGGCGGCTGGCAGACGAAGACAGACGAAACCTGTTTGCTTAGGCATTGATTCGGGGGCCCCTGAGGCTGAGTCTTGCGTTTACCAATTTGTGCCTTCCCTACACTCATCCTCACCTTTACCCATCTTCCCTCTTTCAGGCAGATCATTCACAGGGAACAAACAACGTCGCTCGGGAACACCGGACCCTTGGTTGCCAGGCAACCACACACAGACTTGATGGAGTGGAAGCAACTTCAGAGGCCTCTGTGAGAAAGGCATCAAGGTTATTATTAAACTTGAATCCCAATGAGCCCCACCCAACCCCCTACCTCTCACACACAAACACTCACACACACACACACACACACGCACGCACGCACGCACACACACACACACACACACACAGACGTGCATGCAAACAAAGTGCATGCATAAAATGTGCTGCAACTTCTGTAAGCCAAACAGCTGCTAACAGTTGGTTGTCACAGTTCACACGTCAAACTTCCTCACCGCTTTTTCATGAGGTTTGAAGGAAGTACCGTTTCCTCCCTGCAAAACATAAATGTGGCTCTGATAATAACAGAGACAGGTTATTAATTAAAGGGAGAATAAAGTCACTGTTTTAACAGACTACACTGTCACACATAGCCAAGAAGAAAAAGAGAAATATGTGTTTGGCGTGTGACCAGGCCATTTTTTAACAAGCATCGTTTTTAGCATTAGTTTACTTGTTCTGTGTGTGCATGAGGCGGTACAAGTGATAATGCTGCAGGATTTCATAATGTTATCCTTCTCAGCAGCAGCACTGCAGGTGCTCTCCATGTCCAAAATGTGCGTAAGCCAGGTCCTTAGTCAACTTAAAGTTGTGCACATTTTTACGCTAAGTTTTCTTTTATAAATCCCAAAGTTTGTGTGGAAAAATGCTTATGCAGTTTGATATTTCATATTTATATGGAATATTGCATCGTATTGATAATTTAATACATATGTAGACAATCCTTAACGCTACATAGTAAAAAGGTTTTGGACCAAACACATAACCTTGTGGGTCACCCTGTCTGATTTGTTATGGTCAGTTTCCTGTATACATTTTCTTGCCTTGGGCATTTACCAGGACTGAAACAAAGACAAATCAAGTTTTGTAGTTGCTTTGAAACCTGCTGGCTTTCACTATTAACACTTTCACTTCTTTCGGCTCTTGGAGAACGCAGATGCTTTTTTCCTCCTCTCCTTCCTATCTTATCCCAAGGCTCTTTGTCTGTCTTTGGATGTACGGCACTTCTGCATTTTTTCTGGAAACTGGAAATTGTTAAAAATGGATCTGGTCAGTTGGTCTCTCAACGCGATTGACTAAATTTTTTCAACGATGAGAACAGGAGAAGGGGCTCCCAGATGCCACTCTGGGACAGAGCCAGCTGGGTATATCATGGACTCCTGGAAACAGTGGAACCTGATCTGCCTCTCTCAACTGTCTGTGGAGGATTCTGAAGACGTCTGGATATTCGTGGTGTTGGTGTCGGGTTTCTTGCTGTTTGGCCTGAACGGTTGTCTGGCTTACCGGAAAATGAATGAGCTTTCGAGGAATCTTGGCTCAATCCCGGAGCTCAGGGAGGGATTACACCGCGCTGTGAATGCACAAACTCATATAATTGTCGAGATGAGTTGTAAGCTTGGAACTTTGGCTGAGATTCAGGCTCTGGCACAGAAGGTGGATTCGATCAAAGAGAGAGTTGACAGAACAGCACGGTTGGGAATAGATTAATTTACGCCATTATTGGATCGAGAGGGGTTGGAAATCAACAGAACTTTAAGGCAGAGACGAAATTATCTCTGTCTGGCCCAAAACAAGTTCTTATCTGAATCTGGTGCCCTTGAGCCTGTGAGGCTGAAGTGATTACTCCCCTTCAGAAGAAATGTAGAATGCTGCCGTCGCCATGGCAACTATGACTCCCTATCCCAGGCTGGGTGGAACTGAGACCGGTGAAGGTCATGGAACCGTTTCCAGGAGTCACTGTGCTTTCTAACCCAATTACCTCCCTCCCCTGCCCAAACGGAGGTGACGAGCGCTGCTCATTGCGGCTGCATGCACTGACGTGTGGAGAGTCCCCAACCCTACCTCCCCACCTAGTGGACACTTATGTTGTGTAATGTCTGAAGTCTGTTGCATTTCTGTCTGAGGTGTTTTTTGCATAGCAAAGCTGTCCTCTCTGTGGAGGGTAACTCTGAAGTGCCTTTTTTTCCCTCCCCCTGACCCAGTCCTCATATAAACCCTCTGATCTCTATTACGGTAGCGCGACTCGGGTTGCAAATGACCACAGTCACCAATTCTTGTCATGTGTCTATGTCCATGTATGTCTGATCTCAGAATTGTGTGTACTGAAACTCTAATTTCCCTCTGGAATTAATAAAGTATCTTTGAATTGAATTGAATTGAATAAGGAGAAATTCAAGCACTTGAAATTATCCAAATTTTCTAAATTTTGAGTGCAAACTTTTGCTCCTCCAGAGTTTGACTTTTGAAAATAAAAGGCTCTCTACACTTTGTCTTCTGTTTGTTATTTTTATCAAATCCCATTCTTTTTTTTTCCTTTTCTGTGTTGTAAGAACAGTGGCTAACTGTTAAACGCTTGTGTTACGACCCCGACGGGAGGTGTTCAAATGACAACGAGGGGGTAACATAAGAAAATGTGGATTTAAAATGGGTTTGATTGTCATGAAAAGGTATAAAAACAAGTGAGCAAACAGATGGAGAGCATTATTAAAATAATGCCGAACAAAACCAAGACAAACAGTTAACATTTAAAGGATCAATTATCAACATTTAAACCCCTGGTTAGAACTTTTTTGCAAGTTTTACCAGACTAGAAGGAGTTTTTTGAAAATCTCAAAGTTCATAATAAAAACTGACGTACTATGAAAACACCTTTATAAACCCAAAGTCAGTAAACTACGATGTTAACCTTAAAACATAAACCAAATAGATCACATAGAAGATCTTCTAAAACACACAAAAAGGATTTTTAAAAAAGATCACGAGGCCTGGAGAACAGCAGAACCCCTAGACTGCTGATGGCGCAGCCTTTTTATCCAAGGTGTGGATCATCAGATGGAGTCAGCTCAGCTGGGCCCATCCGCAGCCTGGAGAAGAGGAGGAGGACGGGCGGTGTCTGGACTGATCTCAGGGGCTGGTTGATCCTGGCTCCTGGATCTGAAGAGGCTGGATATAAATGTGCCAATCTACATAATAACAAACAAAAACCTTCATTACAATAATCAGAAACGGTCACAGATTATTCAGAAACATTTTATTTCTGACATGCATTATTTTAACTAAACAAAGGAGCTAATCTACTCCATTTTTTCTTCTTCTTTTGGACACATCATTAAGGGTTTTGTGTAAAGTGCACAAGCAAAAAGGCAATCCGACTTGTGAGAAAATAAAATTTGTTTAGCAGAGAAATGGACAGGCACAAGGGAATTCAGCACTTGGACACCATGCATCAAAGTCTTTTGTACCGCTGAGAATGCTCTTCATGTTCCTTTTTTCAGTTTCCACAGAAAGCAGAAAAGCTTAGACTTTTATTGCAGTTTCTAAATGCCCCCTATGGGAAAAAATCATTTTATGTTATCAAGAGGATCTACTGCAGGTTTAGAGCAAAGACGACGGGTTCTTTTCAACAAAGCATCCAGAGGTGGTACTCTTTCAAGTTTTGGAATGATGATTAGAGGGACTTGGAGCTTCATCTCACTCATCTACCAGACAACAGGAACCAGAAAGTCTGGTCTACTCCAGCTGTGAGACAGCATGATGAACAGGGACCACTTTGCTCACACTTATTCAGATATCTCACTTGTTTCATCCACTCAGTCTTCAAACCAAGCTGTTTCAGGGTTTTGCTTTGATTGCACTCCTCCTCCTGCTCAGGTACTCCAACAAAATACAGATCAGATGTCAAAAATCATTCTTCTGCGTTGAAATTGGTTGAAATCCTCAAATTCTGAAATGTATTAATTATGCTTCGAGCATAATTTATGTTTTGATTCAAAGAGTTGAAGTTTTGTTCTTATTAATGTTGTCATAGCAGCATCAAATAAAAAAAAAGCTGTTTCAGGCTCTTCTTCAGCGAGAATAACACAGATAAGTAGAAGGATCCAGCACATTTTATTACTCAATTGTCACTTTTTTCAACTGAAATGCCAAGTAAATACATATTATTGGAGCCAAAGAGCTCACATATAGAGCGTTATTAGAAATGGAGTTATTCAGATAAAAGAGTACACATGTCTGCGTGAGCGACAAATGTTAAAAAGGGATTCCTTTCACAAGTGATGCTTAAAGTATGAGTGAAGCCCATCCTCTACCCTACTTTAATGCACTGGCATTCTAAATGAAACGTTTAAAGGAGAGGAACATCAGGAGTGACATGCACAGAAAATGTTAGAAAAATTCCAATTTGGAAAGATTATTTATTTCTTTTGTTTTTTATTTTATTTTATTTTTGCAATAACTTGCTTCAAAAAGGTCAGAAACAGCGAAATTATCTTCATGTACAATTTACTAAAGTTGTTTCTCTCTTTGGGAAAAAAAATCTAGTTAGCAAACCAAACTGAGTCTCTTTCCAGCAGCAGTGACAACAGCTTCATCATGGTGAACCTTCCAGACGCCTCTCATTGATCCGGACTGACGTGATGAATTTTAGTTCTCATGATGAAAACCGCTGGTTTGTGATCTGAAGGAGTTAAGCGATCACGCATCAATCGACAATCTGCTGTTGGAGCCTGTTGAGTAACAAATCACCTGTTGATCTGACAAGAAGTTAAAAGTTTCTGTGGTGATAAAAGAAACATCCGGCGTCAGACGCAGAACGCTGATTCAAGCACCTTTGAGTTTGCTGTTAAACTCACGTCTCACATATTTCTCCGCCAGACAAACCCAACACATAAATCACTGTGGTCTCAGCTCATGCTCTCTCTGCAGGCCTCTGCCTCAACGCCGATGAAGGATGTTTTATTTTCTTAAATATTTTTATCCGGTATTTTTATCAGTAACTTTTCGTTTAGAAAAGTAACAAAGGTATAAGACTTCAAATACACGACTCTTATTATTTTTGTTTTGGCTTTTGCCTTAAATAAAAAGCATATCAAAGCAAAAATGGTGGTATGTGCTGGAAGGTAACCATAGCAACAGAAGTGACAGTGATTGACAACCAACAAACTGCTCCTGTCCTTACTGTTTATTTACTTGTTTATTTACTTGTTTACTGGTAGCAAATGGCACAAGAAACACAAAATATAGTCAAACAACTAAAGTTTTAGTTGTGCTTAAACCACAACAGTAAACAACAGCGTGACACATTTCAGCAAACATGGCTTATTGCATTTCTTTATTTCTGATTCAGAAGCAGCTAATGTTCCCCTGTCAGCAGGACTGAAGGCTTTATTTCCCCCAGTCACTTGCTGTAAACTGAGTCTAAGACCTTGTATGTGTGTGAAGAACTGATTTACTTGTTTTAGAAAATCAACTTCTCAAGAATATGCTTCTAGTGTTTCAATCATTGTCAATCCATAAATATAACATTTGTGACTGTGAAAAAAACAGTTTTCTCCAGAAGATTTCTGAACGAGACACTTTTAGAATTCTCAGCTTGTAGGTTAGATGTGCATCTTATATAATACAACAATACACACACACACACACACACACACACACGAAACATGTAAACGCACACACACATGAAACATCCACAAACAGACACGCACATGAAACACGCACGCACACACACACACACACACACACACACACACACACACACACACACACACACACACACACACACACACACACACACACACACACACACACACACACACACACACACACACGCACACACACACACACACACACACACACTCACACACACACACACACACACGCAAAACATGTACAGTTGTGGTCAGAGGTTTACATACACTTGTAAAAAATATAATATAATGGCTCTACTGAGTGTCCCGTTATTTCTAAAACTCTGATTTTTCTCTGATAGAGTGATTGGAACAGATACTTCTTTGTCACAAAAAACATTCATGAAGTTTGGTTCTTTAATGTCTTTATTATGGGTTAACAGAGAAAAGTGATCACATTTGCTGGGTCACAAATATACATACAGCAGTGCTAATATTTGGTTACATGTCCCTTAGCCATTTTCACTTCAATTAGGCGCTTTTGGTAGCCATCCACAAGCTTCTGGCAAGCTTCTGGTTGAATCTTTGACCACTCCTCTTGACAGAATTGGTGAAGTTCAGTTAAATTTGATGGCTTTCTGACATGGACTTGTTTCTTCAGCACTGTCCACATGTTTTCAATGGGGTTTAAGTCAGGACTTTGGGAAGGCCATTCTAAAACCCTTATTCTAGCCTGATTTAGCCATTCCTTTACCACTTTTGATGTGTGTTTGGGGTCATTGTCCTGTTGGAACACCCAACTGCACCCAAGACCCAACCTTCGTACTGATGATTTTAGGTTATGTTGAAGAATGTGAAGGTAATCCTCCTTCTTCATTATCCCATTTACTCTCTGTAAAGCACCAGTTTCATTGGCAGCAAAACAGCCCCACAGCATAATATTCCCACCACCATGCTTGACTGTAGGCATGGTGTTCTTGGAGTTAAAGGCCTCACCTTTTCTCCTCCAAACATATTGCTGGGCATTGTGGCCAAAAAGCTCGATTTTTGTTTTGTCTGACCACAGAACTTTCCTCCAGAAGGTCTTATCTTTGTCCATGTGATCAGCAGCAAACTTCAGTCGAGCCTTAAGGTGCCGCTTTTGGAGCAAGGGCTTCCTTCTTGCACGGCAGCCTCTCAGTCCATGGAGATGCAAAACACCTTTGACTGTGGACAATGACACCTGTGTTCCAGCAGCTTCTAATTCTTGGCAGATCTGCTTTTTGGTGATTCTTGGTTCACTCTTTACCCTCCTGACCAATTTTCTCTCAGCAGCAGGTGATAGCTTGCGTTTTCTTCCTGATCTTGGCAGTGATGAAACAGTGCCATGCACCTTATACTTACAAACAATAGTTTGCACTGTTGCTCTTGGGACCTGCAGCTGCTTTGAAATGGCCCCAAGTGACTTTCCTGACTTGTTCAAGTCAATCATTCGCTTTTTCAGATCCATGCTGAGCTCCTTTGACTTTCCCATTGTAGCGTTTGTGGGCGTTTGTATCCAATGAGCCCTATTTACCTGGCCTAAGAGAAGTCACCCGCTGTAGTCACTCATAATCACTCACAAGAAGTTAAGAGGCCATGCTATGAAGCTCAGTTCACTGACACGTTTCTAAGTCACCAAAATTGCTAGATCATGTTGCTGTATGTATATTTGTGACCCAGCAAATGTGATCACTTTTCTCTGTTAACCCATAATAAAGACATTAAAGAACCAAACTTCATGAATGTTTGTTGTGACAAAGAAGTATCTGTTCCAATCACTCTATCAGAGAAAAATCAGAGTTTTAGAAATAACGGGACACTCAGTAGAGCCATTATATTATATTTTTTACAAGTGTATGTAAACTTCTGACCACAACTGTAAACACACATACACATGAAACATCCACAGACACACACATGAAACACACACGAGCGCAGGCACACACACACACACACACACACACACACACACACACACACACACACGCACGCACACACACACACACACACACACACACACACACACACACACACACACACACACACACACACACACACACACACACACACACACACACACACACGTGAAACATGTAAACACACACACACACACACACACACGAAACGTGTAAACACACACACACGCACGCGAAACATGTAAACACACACACGCACGTGACACATGTAAACACACACACACACACACACACACGCACGTGAAACATGTAAACACACAGACACACGAAACGTGTAAACACACACACACGCACGCGAAACATGTAAACACACAGACACACGAAACGTGTAAACACACACACACGCACGCGAAACATGTAAACACACACACGCACACACACACACACATGGAGAGAGAGAGAGAGAGAGAGAGAAAGAAAGAGAGAGAGAGAGAGAGAGAGAGAGAGAGAGAGAGAGAGAGAGAGAGAGAGAGAGAGAGAGAGAGAGAGAGAGAGAGAGAGAGAGAGAGAGAGAGAATGAAGTAGGTGTGACTAGTGACCACTATATAGAAGGAATCAGAAGAGCTGCAGAAGCAGTGAGTACCTTGTGGCTTCAAGGAACAGACTGTTTCCTGGGTGGGACATGATGTGCCCATGTCTGAGGGCGTCCCAGGAGCAACGTCTCCAGATTGCTCCTGACACCGTCTCTTACAGGGTTGTTTGTTTGTCAACAGCATTTTGAGAAAGGGGCCGACGTGTGAATGGAAGTGCAATGGAAGGCTGCTGAAAGATTGAGACTATTTCACACAAAACATAAAAGGCGAGAGACTCTCCATTTACCACAAACTCATCTCACACTTTCTCTCACCTAAACACAGTTTTTGTAGCAGTTGCAGGATGTTCCAGCAACTGCTCGTGTGTGTGTGTGTGTATGTGTGTGTGTGTGTGTGTGTGTGTGTGTGTGTGTGTGTGTGTGAGAGAGAGAGAGAGAGAGAGACAGAAGTGACTAAATGTTCTGAAGCCCTTCTCTTTTTTATGGTGACAGACATTAAACTAATCACTGTATGATGTGTTGTTTATTACACTTTTGGCTCCAAATAGATTGAATAAAATCTGCCAGAAGGATGCCTGCGGCTCATCGGCTGATGGGAGGGGCTTGTTTTACCATGGCGACCCTGTTCATTTTCTATGGAGCCCAAGGGAAGGCGTTGAAGAGCGAGGCCAGGAGGAACTGGAAATCTGATCTCCATCCAAAAACAGTGATATGGCCTTCTAATAACCTCAGGACCCTCATTGGACCTGCCTCAGAAAATGGCCCCAGGGCCAAGTGTGTGTGTGTGTGTGTGTGTGTGTGTGTGTGTGTGTGTGTGTGTGTGTGTGTGTGTGTGTGTGTGTGTGTGTGTGTGTGTGTAAGGGTTAGGCTATGACAAGTTTTCATTTGGAATCACACTAAACTGGTACTAACGACTCGTTGGCAACAATGTAAATGGCCAGTATTTGTATAGCACTATCTCAGGGTTCTAAAGCCCCACAAGGCGCTTCACAACACAATCAGTCATCCACTCATTCACACACACGTTCACATGCTGGTGACATTGTAGCCGCAGCTGCCACGGGGCACACTGACAGAAGAGAGATGTTGCAAATGTTATGCAAGCATTTTGTCATTATTTTGTCACAAAATATTATATTTCAAACAACATTTTATCCAGTTTGTCACACCTGTCTCACTCTAGGACTGCTAGATTTACAGACTTGTTTCCCCTTCTGACATAAACTAAATGAGAGAGGTTTGAGACAGGATCCAGAGCACGCAGCGACTGCATTGTTGGAGAGAAATTTTGTTTGGCAGAATTGTCAAAATTAACTGTATTGCTTAAATGTGCCTCTTTTCTTCTGCTCTGTTGTGTAGCAGCACTTGTTCTAAATGGTATGCAGCCCTCTTATGAATCTTTGCCTTGGTCTTTCTCATCTAAATGTCTGCTGCTAAAGGTGTCCATTAGGTCCTTATACCTGCAGCTCCATCTGCTGCTTTCAGCTGCAGGACTTGCTGTAAAATAAATGATATTTATCTTGTGCTTTCCTGTTTTATTTATTTATTGTTTTTAATAGTTTTTATTTGTTTTATCTATTTTGGTGATGTATTGTCTTGTACAGCACTTTGGCTGGCGTTGTCGCCTTTTAAATGTGCTTAATAAATAAAGGTTGATGATGATGATGATGATGATGCTCTTAAGCCTTCATTCTGATCTTTTGTAGTTTTTTTTAGTAAAAACATCAGATAGTGATTACACAGTTAGCTCTGCTCACTGCATTTGTTTAAATAAATGTTACTAATGTAAGGGACTGTTGTTCTAACACGTTTATTTTTCTCAGTGTTAATTATTATAGAACAAGCACTTTTTTAAAAGTGTGAAATGCTGACGTTTGGCCTTTCCTTATGTGTGTGTGTGTGTGTGTGTGTGTGTGTGTGTGTGTGTGTGTGTGTGTGTGTGTGTGTGTGTGTGTGTGTGTTGGGAGAGACTGAATTTTCAAAGACAAAAAAAATTGTTACCATTTAATTAAAGTTACAGTCCCATTAGTCATCATCACACACTGGTGAAATTACATCTCTGCAAATGGTGAGCTGCAGCAGTGGCTGCGCTCGGGAACTATTTGGTGGTTTAACCCCCCCAACTCCACCCTTTCATGCTGAGTGTCAAGCTGGGAGGCATTGGGCCCATTTTAAGGTATTTTGTGTGACCCAACTGGATTTGAACCCACAATCTCCTCGACTCAGTGCAGACACATTTCACGTAGAAGGTTGGAGTTGTTGCTTGTAGTGCCCATCCTTGAAAAGCTACAAACTCAAGACACAAAACCCTACATTCACAGCCTCATGTAAAAAACATCCATTTAAAAACACAACTTACTACAAATGTGTGTGTTTCTAAACTGTGGCAGGAACTGAAAGTACCTGTTAAAATAACTCTGATTAGTTTTCTTATACAGAGAACGTCAATCATAATGCTTGGATTTTAATGTGACATTTTCAAACAGAAATGTAGTTTATCATAATAACATTTATGGGAAATGAAATAATCTTGACTGTTTGGATTGTTCATAGATGTGAAAATCAGCACTGCGGCGAGGAGCTGGAAAATCATAAAACACTGAAAGTGTGTGAATTTGGTTTTGGAAATGATGCAACAGTTATGTTGTTGGTATTGATGATGTCGTGATCCAAACAGCACTCATGCCTTGCTGCTGGTTGTGTGGTCATTATGCAAAAACAGCTATCACGCACACACAAACACACACACACACACACACACACACACACACACACACACAGTTCTGGAACAGCAGTAGCTCAGGAGGTAGAGTGGGTTGTCCAGTAAATGGGAGGTTGCTGGTTCGATTCTGGCTCCCACCAGAGAAAGCTGCTGTTGTGTCCTTGGGCAAGACACTTATCCCACCTCCTTCTGGTGGTGGCGTCTGAGCTCGGTAGCCTCACCTCTGTCCGTGTGTTCCAGGGCAGCTGCTGCTACATCTTAGCTCATCCCCACCAGGGTGTGAATGTGTGTGTGAAGTGGTGAATGACTGATTGTGTTGTGAAGTGCCTTGGGGGGTTGTAGAACCCCAAGAAGGCGCCATACAAATACAGGCCATTTACTCCAGTCTAGCATTCGTTGTGTACACTATTGTGGATGCAGACGCAGCGGCCATGTTGAGGGAGGAAATTCGGGCTGTTAACAAATGCAGCTGTTTGAGCAGTTCTCCTTTGAGGAAACAAGCAAGGGTTAGTACAGCCGTGACTTCGTAGTCCTGGAAAGAGGAGAAGGGCTTCATCCCATTCTGGATCTGTGTATGTTGAACAAGTATATGCGCAGGGACAGTTTTTCAAAATGCTAACGCTCAAGCAGCTGCCATCCGCTGTCATCCCCAGAGACAGTTTTTTTGCAATCAATCACAGATGCACATTTTTATGTGATGATTCATCCCAATCACAGGCAGTTCATGCGCTTTACATTCAAAGGGCAAGCCTACAGGTATTTGGTTCCCTGTTCAGACTAGCCCTAACTCCCGCATCTTTTTTCAAACATGTGGGAGCTGCGTTTGCCCCTCTCAGAGACTCGGGCATCTGTGTTCTTGCCTTCTTGGGTGATATGGTTTCAGTAGCAAGTTCTCGGTGCAGGCAGTCTCAAGTTTCCCAGGTTGTTCCTTATGTTTAAGCCCTGGGTTTCTCCATGAATTACAAGAAGAGCACCCTAGTTCAGAGCCAGAGGGTTTACTTCCTCGGACTAGAAATATGCTCTTGGTTGAGCAGAGCGCACCACTGCACCCCTAGGATCACTGGATAGCTGCGTTCCACAGCCACATGACCCACTTCCAACTGAGAGTCAAACTAACACTCCGCACAGCTTTACAGCCGGTGGGACGACCAAATCTCCACAAGCGTTTTCCGTGATGCTCCGTGATGTCTCACATTGACGGCATTCTTTTATTAACATATGAAGCTTCTGTTAAACAAATGTGACATTTAACCTGCAGAAAACAATACGAATGATTTTAAAAGAATCATTTAGAAACACAATTCTGATGGATCAAGCAGAAACGGTGAGCAACAGGATGAATAATGTTGCTTCAACAGATGTACTTTTTGGCAGAAACTCATCCCATTGACCGATTTAAACACGGTTCGGCACTTCACTGACAAGCGAAACAGCAGCTGTATCGGTCACGTGACTGCCTCCTAAATGATACGCTCACCGTCACGGGGTCTCGCTCTTTGAGCTAGATACATGCGCCGAAGCATCAGTGTTGCTCGACCCATCAATAGCTTCCACTACAGCCATGGCGCCTCTTGGTTGCTTAAAGGTGAGGTGCGTCATTTCCATTGTTTGGTACGCTCTCACTGTGTCTGTCCATCACGTCATCTTCACCAGAAGTTGGCCATCAACAGGGCCTGCACAGCAGCTCTTCTCCCATGGATACAACCAGGGTTGCTCCACCAGGGTTTTCCAATTGAGAGGGTGTCTGAGCGCGTGGTGGTGACCACAGATGCTTTCCTGAAAGGCTGGTAGGCTCTTTGTGGGGGTATGGAAGTGAGAGGTAAGTGGTCCCTGACCCCTTTGGAGTTCTGTATCAAACATCCGGAACTGTCAGCCATGTTTAAGGCCCTGAGACATTTTAGACATTAGCTGAGAGGCTAGCATGCGCTAGTATGCACAGATAACACAACTGTAGTGTCATATATAAACTGACAGGGAGGACCACGCTCCCTTGCTCTTCTGAATCTGACGTAGACATTGCTACATTAGTACAATCTGGATCTCTGGTCTCTCAGAGCAGCTTACTTCCTCGATTGCAGGACCCACGGGGCAGACCTGCTCTCCAGGGAATGGAGGCTTCACCCGGTTGTGGTGTCCCAGATCTGGACAAGGTTTGGCAGGGCAGTGATGGATCTGTTTGTGGAGTGGAAAAATTGCGCTGCTGTTAGCCAATCAGAGGTGAGACATTTTCAATTCATGAATAATTTCCACCCCCATTCCTAAGAAATTTGTACTTCCTAAAACAGCAGAGCAAGAGATTTTTTTTTTCTCAGAGAGAATGACTCACAAGGCATTCATAGAGACCTCGGCAGATTTATTGAACTAACAAGTGTAGGTCCGCTTTAAAGCAGTAGCAGCATTAGTGTTTGACTGTTTATTTAAACATGTAAAAAGGCATGTTTTATGCAGAGTAAATGTTGTCATTTTTAACCCCGTTGTTAAAGCTACTGTCCGGTGTCTGGGAAAAGAAGGGGGTCAAGGTCAAGTAAGGGCCCTAATGGGCCATTCCCATCTGTACTGGGTCGGCCCGGGCCGGGTAGCCCCAGTCGGCCCCAGCCTGGCCCGGTTGATTCCACACATCCTTGCCTTAAGCCCATGTGGGCTGATTCTACCCACCAATCAGAGGCTTGCTCTAATGGAAGGTGTGAATGGGCTGATTCTACCCACCAATCAGAGGCTTGCTCTAATGGAAGGTGTGAATTTGCTGTCAGCAGTGGGCGTATTGGCCCTGGTCGGCCTGAAGCAGTACCCCTCGGGAAGAGGGCCGAGAATGAGCCTTGGTTGGCCCGGGAAAATTCCAGGCCACCCAGATATGTAAACAACCTACGCTACCCGGCCCGGGCCGACCCGGTACAGGTGGGAATGGGGCTTTACTGACAAAATCCAGGCCATCATCTCTTTTCCTCCACCTACCACTCGGAGGGAGCTAAGACGGTTCCTAGGCATGTTCAGAGTTTCAAACACAACCAATTTCTCTATTTTACTATAACTGCACTTGTAATTTAAAATAGATGCTAAAAAAAATTAACTGAATATTTACACTTTGTAGGAGAATAAAAAAATCAGCATTTAGATGCTTTTGATGTTCTGAAAAGTTTTGGTAAAAACAATATTGTAGGATCAAGTGCATGCTTGTTTTCCGCCTGCGTTCTGCTGTCTTCCCTGTGTATCTTGGCAACATTTAGACTGCGATGAGTATCAGCTCTAAAGCTGATGTTACAACAGCTGGAAAGCATGACTGTCTGGAATGAGGTATGTTTGACTCTGATGCAAACAAATCACGCTGATTTCAAAGGCAGTAAGTTGATCTGTAAGTGTTAAATTGACCTGATCGCACGCTGACATTAACACTGATAAGAACAGATTAGCAACAACACCGTTTTGACAGTCTAAAGGAATTCATTCAGACTGGATTCAAGCTTTGTACTTTATACCTAATTTCTCTTTGTTCTGTCACTCACAACTGTGTGTGTGTGTGTGTGTGTGTGTGTGTGTGTTTCTTCTTGGCGCATGGATGTTAGTCAGTAACAGGAATGTAGTCATTATTTTCTCACTAAAGTGACTGACACAACGGCTCTATTATTTCCTAACACTTTCTCGCTCACTAGCTGTAACAACATGGTCTTCAAGTGCTGAAGGAAGCTGGACTTATGTAAACTGTGCATCTGTGGTTTTGTCTGTCATCTGATATGTTAAATAGGAAAGCTGTGAAATGTGAACTCAACAGGTCAGTCAGTTTCTGCCGTTGTGGTGAAAAGTCTTGTTTGAAGGCGATTTATCAGACTCAGGGTGTGTGTTTGCCAGTTTTTAAACATGTGTACACACCTTCAACTCACTTTGCCAAAAGCAGCCGAGTCAGTCGTAGTGCGCTGGAGCATGCACTAATATTGCTACCAGAGGAAAACGTCTGGTCTACATGAGACTGGCCTGTCCACACGTAGCCGGGGATCTGCCAAAACGTAGATATTTTTCTACGTTTTGGCCTGTCATCCACGCAAAAACGGAGTTTTTTCACACGAAAACAAATCTTTTTAAAAACTCTGGCCAAACTGAAGATCTGCGTTTTCTCCGTTTTGGGTGTCTGCGTGTGGACGGACAAAACCGGAGTTTTAAGGTCCGCAACGTCACTTTCCACGACAACAAAATGCTGACATCACGTGTGCGACCTGTGTTTACACTAGCCGGCATCATGGATGCCCTCAGAGCTGCACTCGCTTTATCAATTGTCCAAGCGCTTTTTGCTTGTTTGTTTTTGCAAGCGGAATTACTGCTCCTTGCGGAAGACCATAGACGAAGGACGAGGTTAAGAACGGGGGAAGTACTGCCGCCTACAGGTCTGGCATGTCCTTAACAACGTATTTATCCGGGTACGTGTGGACAGAGTTTGTTTTTAAAACGCGGTGGTGTGGATGCAAGTTTTTGGAGGGGCGGATATTCGTTTTTAAAAACCCCGGCTACGTGTGGACTAGGCCTAACAGATTACATCTTAATTAATGTTTTCAGCTTCAACAAAATGGACTTTAAAATGAAAAGTAGCTCAAATGTTTGTGTGCATTGTTTTGTTTTAATCTTGTTTTCATACATACGTACATATATATATATATATATATATTTTTTTTTTGCTGTTTAACTTTTCTTAGTTCTGCAGTTTTCAGTTATTTCTCTACACAGTTTGCTATCAACAGTTCACCATCCCCCCCCCTTGTCTGCACTTCCTTACAAATAGACGTCTTTGTCTGTGAAATGTGCACGCCTCGTGTCAAGATGGATTTTTGTTTGGATTTTTCCATCCTGGAACTCCTGCTGTTGCAGGTAAGCTTTAAATAAAACTTTACTTTTTTCGCCCAACTGCCTCCTCTTCAATTGTAGCACTTGTTACACACAGGCTGCCAGTTACTGTCCAGACTAGTGAAACAGAGCCATCACATCTTTTGTTTCTCAATGAGGCTTTGATGTAAACAAATGAGTTTTAATGCTTAGCATGAAAACATGCACACTGTCATGATGTGGTGTGGGTGGCGGCCATGTGTGGTGGAGCTGACCAGGAGGCAGGAATGCAGGCACGGATAAAAATAAAAAATGGATTTAATGACAGGATACGGCAGGAAACAAGTCACAACATGACAAACAAACAATGATCCGACAATGACATACAAGACGGGAGGTATAAATACACAGGGGAAAATCAGTAACACATGGGCAGGTTAACAAGGGGCAGGTGAGACCAATAAAACTAATCAGGAGGCAGGGGAGAGTCACAGTCAGAGGGAGGCAGGAGCAGATCATGACAATACCCCCCCCCCCCCCCCCCCCAAGGGGCGGATACCAGACGCCCACAAGAACAAATAACCAGGAAGACACAGGGACTCAGTAGACTAGTGACGTAGACTAGGGAAAACACTGAAGACTAGGGACACTCGGGACACTGGAGACTAGGAACACTTGGGACGCTGGAAACTTGGGAACTTGAGACGCTGGAAACTCGGGAACTTGAGACGCTGGAACTGAGGAACTTGAGACTTGAGACACAGGAACTCGGGAACTTGAGACGTGAGACACAGGAACTCGGGAACTTGAGACTTGAGACACAGGAACTCGGGAACTTGAGACTTGAGACACAGGAACTCGGGAACTTGAGACTTGAGACACAGGAACTCGGGAACTTGAGACTTGAGACACAGGAACACGGGAACTTGAGACCTGAGACACAGGAACTCGGGAACTTGAGACCGGAGACACAGGAACTCGGGAACTTGAGACCTGAGACACAGGAACTCGGGAACTTGAGACCTGAGACACAAGAACTCGGGAACTTGAGACCTGAGACACAAGAAGTCGGGAACTTGAGACCTGAGACACAAGAAGTCGGGAACTTGAGACCTGAGACACAAGAAGTCGGGAACTTGAGACCTGAGACACAGGAACTCGGGAACTTGAGACCTGAGACACAGGAACTCGGGAACTTGAGACTTGAGACACAGGAACTCGGGAACTTGAGACTTGAGACACAGGAACTCGGGAACTTGAGACCTGAGACACAGGAACTCGGGAACTTGAGACCTGAGACACAGGAACTCGGGAACTTGAGACCTGAGACACAGGAACTCGGGAACTTGAGACTTGAGACACAGGAACTCGGGAACTTGAGACTTGAGACACAGGAACACGGGAACTTGAGACCTGAGACACAGGAACTCGGGAACTTGAGACCGGAGACACAGGAACTCGGGAACTTGAGACCTGAGACACAGGAACTCGGGAACTTGAGACCTGAGACACAAGAAGTCGGGAACTTGAGACCTGAGACACAAGAAGTCGGGAACTTGAGACCTGAGACACAAGAAGTCGGGAACTTGAGACCTGAGACACAAGAAGTCGGGAACTTGAGACCTGAGACACAGGAACTCGGGAACTTGAGACCTGAGACACAGGAACTCGGGAACTTGAGACTTGAGACACAGGAACTCGGGAACTTGAGACTTGAGACACAGGAACTCGGGAACTTGAGACCTGAGACACAGGAACTCGGGAACTTGAGACCTGAGACACAGGAACTCGGGAACTTGAGACCTGAGACACAGGAACTCGGGAACTTGAGACCTGAGACACAGGAACTCGGGAACTTGAGACCTGAGACACAAGAAGTCGGGAACTTGAGACCTGAGACACAAGAAGTCGGGAACTTGAGACCTGAGACACAAGAAGTCGGGAACTTGAGACTTGAGACACAGGAACTCGGGAACATGAGACTTGACACAGGAACTCGGGAACTTGAGACTCTGAGACACAGGAACTCGGGAACATGAGACTTGAGACACAGGAACTCGGGAACTTGAGACTCTGGAATTTGGGAACTTGAGACTCTGGAACCAGGGAACTTGAGAATCTGGAATTCGGGAACTTGAGACTTGAGACACAGGAACTCGGGAACTTGAGACTTGAGACGCAGGAACTCGGGAACTTGAGACCTGAGACACAGGAACTCGGGAACTTGAGACCTGAGACACAAGAAGTCGGGAACTTGAGACCTGAGACACAAGAAGTCGGGAACTTGAGACCTGAGACACAAGAAGTCGGGAACATGAGACTTGAGACACAGGAACTCGGGAACATGAGACTTGACACAGGAACTCGGGAACTTGAGACTCTGAGACACAGGAACTCGGGAACATGAGACTTGAGACACAAGAACTCGGGAACTTGAGACTTGAGACACAGGAACTCGGGAACTTGAGACCTGAGACACAGGAACTCGGGAACTTGAGACCTGAGACACAAGAAGTCGGGAACTTGAGACCTGAGACACAAGAAGTCGGGAACTTGAGACCTGAGACACAAGAAGTCGGGAACATGAGACTTGAGACACAGGAACTCGGGAACATGAGACTTGACACAGGAACTCGGGAACTTGAGACTCTGAGACACAGGAACTCGGGAACATGAGACTTGAGACACAGGAACTCGGGAACTTGAGACTCTGGAACTCGGGAACTTGAGACTCTGGAACCCGGGAACTTGAGACTTGAGACACTGGAACTCGACAGCAGCAGGCGCGGGAACCCTGTAGAGCAGAGGTGTCAAACGTGGCCCACGGGCCGGATCCGGCCAGCAAGCGGGTTAAATCCAGCCCGCGAGATGGTTGTGTAAACTTTATTTTCAAACTTTACAATGTAGAGTGAAAATGAACTTATCTTTGTGAGCAAGTTTTCTCTGTAATGAGTATAAATAAAACAAAGCTGCGCTCAAGGCTCACACAAGAACTTGAATCACATCCTGAAGTTGGCCGCCACTCAGGATGTGACTTCTGATATTGATGTGCTGGTGAAAGCTAAAAGATGTTAAGTAAAATGAGTCAAATATACTTTAAGTGCTGCATGAAACTGATCTAGCCATGTGATCTGTAAGCTCTGAATCACTAAGGAATGTTTTTTTTTCTTTATTGATTTTTGATTTATTTCAAATTTTCAAGTACACTTCAGATGTTGTACTTGTACTATTTTGGATACACTGTCCTCAGGCTCCAGCCTTGTATTATATTGATTATATTCAAAGAAAACAATCTGAAGTTGTTTTTTATTTACCGGTCCGGCCCACTTGGGACTAGATTTCCCTCAATGTGGCCCCTGAGCTAAAATGAGTTTGACACTCCTGCTGTAGAGGCTGCAGTGGCGGGACCCTGTAGAGGCTGCAGCGTGGGAGGCCTGCAGGCGTAGACCCTGCAGGTGTAGATCCTGCAGGTGTGGACTAGGAAGTTGGTGTACAGAGGCAGCGACACGAGGAAACCAGGAACGGCGGCAGGTACTCGAAACGGTCTGAGCAGGTGCACATCACAATCCACTGGGTCACAGGCGGAGGCTTGGATGAAGGGAAGCAGAGAAGGAGCGGGGAGACCGGCCCTACCACCCTGGAGAATGTTGGCGTACGTAGGGGGGTATAACTCCATCAAAAACTCCAGGATCTGCAGCTTCCTTGGAAAAACAGGACAGGGCAAAAAAGCATGAGAGGAGAATGGGTTAGACCACCCCGAGAGCAAGTAGGATGCGCTGAAACCCCCTCAATGGGTTCAACCACCCTGAAAACAGGTAGGATGCGCCGAAACCCCTTAAGTCAAAATCTCCTTCAGCTAAGAGGAGAAAAAGTAAAAAAAAAAAAAAAAATGCATCCTCCAGGGAGATGTTACAGAGCTCACCAAAGGTCCAGCTGTCATGATGTGGTGTGGGTAGCGGCGGACCATGTGTGGTGGAGCTGACCAGGAGGCAGGAATGCAGGCACAGATAAAAATAAAAAATGGATTTAATGACAGGATACGGCAGGAAACAAGTCACAACACGACAAACAAACAATGATCCGACAATGACACATACATACATGTGTATAAATGCACGGGAAAATCAGGAACACATGGGCAGGTTAACAAGGGGCAGGTGAGACCAATAAAACTAATCAGGAGGTAGGGGAGAGTCAGTCAGAGGGAGGCAGGAGCAGATCGTGACACACACTTCTGCAGCCCATATTTGGTCAGGACGCCTCTTCCTTTAAATCCATCAACAGCACCACTATTGCCCCTTCAAAAAAATAAAGAGAGCCAACAATATCTAGTGGCAGACACGGAGCAGTTTGAAGAATACCTTGAAGAAAAACTCCTAAAATACTAACGTCTTATTCACCCATGACTGGAGGAGTAAAAAGATATGCAGTAAGTGTTTCGTTCATGGATGGAAATGATGGGAAACGCGGGTCTAGACGTGGCAAGTGCATGAAGAAGTGAAGGTGAATGAGGGACAAATTTGTCCATGTTAAAAAGTCTTTGCAATACAAAAAACATAATACAAACACAATAGGGAGCCTAAGTCTCCTCCTTTTCTGGTTGGCTCATGGGTCCACGGAAGAACAAAAAAATGAATACAAGTCAACGGGGTTAAAAGAGTTATTTTCTAATTCGCAGGTGATTTGGTGCCCAAGGCGAGAGTGCCCATTTGCAAACCCCTGAAGTTGTTTTTAATTTACCAGTTACAAATAGAAACACCTGTAAAGGTTCCCGAGCCTTTAAATGGTCTCTCAGTCTAGTTAAATTACAGAAATGAATGTAATTTTGCACAGTATTTTAATTTTTCCAGCTTCACATAATTGTGTCTTTTTAGTAACATTGCTGTTGCAATCTAGTAACGGTTAAATGAATAAATCCTTTAAAATGACACTAGAAGAGGCACAAGTCTGATGGAGGACTTACATTTACTAACTTGGGTCAGACCCAACCACAGAAGAGCTGAAGCTGGGTGGTAAACACACACAGGTAGTTCTAATAACACCTGAGCTCCATGCCGTCTGAGACTGATGCATCAGTGTTACAGCGGGACTAAAGACATGATCAGAAACAAGTTACAGCTGGATGATCTAGGAAGGTAGAAGATCGGGACGTCTGAGCGGTGAACAGGTGAGCGGACCTTCAGGACGTCCCGGTGTCACGCTAAGAAGGGCACGGCTGCAGCAAAGAATCTGCGGGGGGTCTGCAGCCGTAGATATTCATCACATCTTCCTCGTTCTTCACGGGCCCTGATGTGCTTGGATGAAAACATCTGCCTCATTAGCTCCTGATCAGCTGATGACAGCTTCAACACACCGCGCTGCTTAACGCACGCATTTCCTTATCAGTAACAGAAACAATTGTTTTGTTAAAATAAGACGGTAATTAATTAATTTGCTCGTTACAGAAAGAAATATATATTTTTTATTAACGTGGTTATTTTAAACGACGTTATTCCCGTCACTGCTCTGTTGTGATGGTTGTGTCTACAGCAGGCAGCGACTGAGACCGTGAGGGTCTCCGCCCACCTGGCCAATCATCCTCGTGTTTGTAAGTGCGTTACCGACACCTCTCTCTCCCTGGCTGCAGCTGATGTGGCGGTCAGAAAGCCTCACACTGTTGCTCAACGTTCGACAAGCACATAGTAACGCACAACCGTCCGTCCCCAGTAACGGTAACGGCGTTGCAACAGTGGGAAAAGTAATTAATTAAATTATTCCATTACCTAAAACAGAACGCCGTTAGTAACACCGTTATACTTAAATGGCGGTACTCCCAACACGGGTGAAGACGCTATATAAGTAAAGTTGAACGTGAACATCAGTTTCAGGTTTGAGCCATCTAAAGGAACCTAGAAAGGGTCTCATCTTTGCGCTCAAATTCTAAAACAACAAATCAGAATTTTGAGGTTCTACTTCTGATTTATTCAAAAAAACTTGTTTTGCGTTGCTGATGTTTTTATTTCTGCTCTGCTCGTTTCTCTACATTTATCTTTACTGAATGGTGTACCATGAAACAGTTGATCATTTTCCATGAAAATTAAGAAAAAATGCTGAAAGAAGAATGGAAGAGATCACTGACACAGCTCATCTTTTTATAAACATAAACCAACGCGACATCCTTTAACATCAAATTCAAGGTAAAATAAACATTTAACCGGGAATAGTTGAAGTGACAATAGAAAGAGGTTAGATTACGTGTGATGTACGCATGTTGGAAATACTCAAGGATGAACAGAAGGAACAGTCTAAACATGCAGTATGAGGTTAAGTAACTGAGGGCACGACCTCTAGGAAAAGAACAGAAAAGCATTTAAAGAGAAAAGAGACAGAAAGTCTGAGACTTCAGCTGTACGCAGTATGCGAGTGTTCTGAATATGGAAGACAGATGTTTTACAGTAATTCACGTGCGTTTGGATTTCTCCTGTTGCTTCCATCCGTCAAATACGTATGCGCTTTGATGCCACAAGACTCTGATGATGTTTTTGTGTTACTGGGACTAAATCCCAGTTAGAGCCTTGCTAACGAGAAGCAAACTAACTATGGTTAAAGCTTTAAACTCACATGGATGAAATGTCTCTGCCAACACAGAAAAGGGGGTTATTTAAGAGTTTGGTGGCAGAATTTATGACTCAGAAACCTAAAGCGTAAAAGTACTGGTGTACTTCCCACTTTGTGTCTCAAAAAATGTCATCAAAACTTTAACTCCTCCAATTTGACTTCAGCGCTGTATAATCTTACAAAATCTGGCGTTTGTTTTTCAGGATTTTGGCATCACCTGTTGAGCATTTTAATGAATTTATGAAATGTGTTTATGCAGTAATGAAGAGATTGTCCTTAATTAAAGTTACTTGGATCGAATTAGACAGATTTAGTTGCAGGATCTAGTACGATTAGAAGCTGCACCTGATACATCTGGGACAGATTTTAAATCAGAAGTACTTGCTGAACTCAGTTTGAACTCACATGTTGACTAGTTTTATTTTATATTTGGGATGGTTGAATATTTGTTTTGACAGATGTGCTTTACACAACTAAACACCAAAAATCTGTTGTTTTTAGGCATTCGAACATGCAGATCAGAGTTGGGGTAAGTCTGAAAGGGAATCTGTTAAATAAGCAAACCCTAGCAAGCATCTATGAGACATCTGGATTTTTTTTTCTTTACTTTGGCCTAGATTCCATCTCATCGTCACCTGACTTTTAACAATCTGCCCAAACTTGCTTTAAAGCCAGAATTGATCCATCACAGCTCATTAGCCTTTTAATCCAACATGCAACACCGAGCTGCTATGCCAGGACATGCTGGTACTCATAACCTGCACACAGGCTGGAATGAAATTTGCTTTTATTCAATGCGTCCACACACCCAAAAGACTCCCGATGTTAGCTTATGTTTCTGATTGGCAGTTTTATTATCTGTTTAGCAAAAATTCCACCCCAAAATAATAAATTACAGTATGTGACTATTTTCACTCCACTGAATGATACAATACCTCTAAATGCTGCTGTTGTTTATCCATGAATAAATTTCAGCCCAGTGGATGTGGACACTTGTACGCAATGTAGTTAAGACAAAATCTGCAGGCCATCTGGGCCACTTCTTTTTAAAATAAATGATTTACATTTTTTCTTCACCTGACCTCGTGTCTCATCTGAGAAACAGACACGCTGGTCTGGATCACAGAGATTTGCGGTGCTATGAAAGCAAATTATGCAAAAATACAACTCAAACAGATCTTTTTTGAGCTGCTATCATGTTGTGACACCTAAGAGGGATACAACCTGTGATTACAACTAGATCAAAATCCCATTCAAACAAGACAAATCAATGTCAGAAAAACTATAATAAATATAAACATCTTTTTTTTTAAATAATGCTCAAACCTATAGCTGAATATTAAAACTGAGAGAATTGCATCTCATCTTAGGTGTGTTCTTGCTGTGTCGTATTTCTAATTCCATGCTGTAGTTCTTTTTTAAACACAGAACAGTTTTGTTACCTGTTTTCCCGCCACATTTCGTTTGCGGCTGCAAACTTCCTCAGGCTGACGCGGAATTGCATCTCATGTATTCTGTGTAGAATGACTCTTGAAAGAAACGTAAAAACTGAGAGTTACTGCTGGTTCTAATTTCCTTTTGCTGTTAGAGAAATATGAAATAAATTAATTGAATGCTGTGCTGCCAACCTGTCAACTTCTCTTTTCACTGGTGCAGCTTGTCCACATTTAAATGAGGTATCATGAACATGTTTAAAACAAAAACTCCATCATTGTATACTTAACTCATTCACTGGCAATAACGACTAAACTCGTCATTTGCATTTTTTTACTGTTTGGGCATCGGAACGAGCCCCTGCGTCGAGAGAACAAACATCTCAGCTCTGAAGCCGATCTTCATCCACATACGTCACACGCCACATGATCAGGAAGCAGAAAATCCATGTGTTAGGAGATCGTTTTGGGCCGTTCCTGTGAAAAATAGCTTCTGCCGATCACAATTCGACAACGGATAATGAAAGAACGGATAACGCTCAAAACATGCAGATTCTTCCTGATGTAAGAGGCGAATCTCAGTTTTGTTTTGGTTGTTTTGGGGTCGACATCATCCTAGCGCGCAACGTTCTGTGACTCTTAAAAAAAACAGTAAAAACAGTGAGAAACACTGGCAGCGAAGGAGTTAAGTTACTGAGATGGAAAACGACACCAGACTATCAAAGATCTGTGCTGTATTCAGCCTTTGTCCCAAGAACTGGTGGTATTCGTATCACTAGGAAAACAATTCTGTTGCCTTAACTAAAATGGGGCAGGTATGTCAGGAATTGTCCTAATTGTGTATTCCCCAAAAAATTCAAATAAATAAAATTAGTACCAGAGACTGCAATGGTCACTGATGCTCATTAACATCCCCTAGCCAAAAATAATACAAAGGCAGTGTATAAAGGTGTGTGTCTCGTCTGATGAAAAGAAAACAGCTAAACATGATAAATGATAAATCACCCGCTGTTGTATAGCGCCATTCTGTTTTCTACTTTTCACCAGATACATGGCTGCACAGCTTACTTTGTGACAATTATCCACTGTTGCAGTGAACAGGTTCTTTTCCACCGGCTGCAAAGTGTAATGTTTTGGACACGTCCCAGAAGTGAACAGACCCCTACATTATGTTTTAAGTCTATTTTTTATGCACTACGCTTCCAAAACACGTCAACTTCCACAGTTCAGATAGGGTCAGACAGGAAGTCAAATACGAAGCAGTGCAAAACATCTGTACACTTTCAAAATAAAAGTCACATACAGGTTGAAGGTGGAATAAAGCTATAAATTATTTCCTGTGCAGACATCTTTTATCATGTGAACTTCTGAAATCATGCGTGGTGTTGCAATTCTCCAGTGATTTTGCAGTCTCACGGGACCAGCCATGCACGTAATTTTCACTTTAGAAGTGGGGGGGACACGGGGGGGGGGGGGGGGTATCTTTACAGTATGCTCTAATGGGAAACAGGCTTCAACAAACACATGGTTGTTTTCCGCTTGGTCCTAGAGCTCAACCAGTGCCAATTTAATACAGCGTAATATTGTTTTCGGATGGTAAAAAGTGCAGGGGTCAACCCTTGACTTTGGAAAAAGTCCCTCCCCCCCCCCCAAAAAAAAATTACGTCCTTGGGACCAGCTGTGTGGAACGCGTTCGCTCTTGTTTTGCATCTAAAACGCCCCTGGTCGTAAAGGAAGCTCGCGGGTAAAACACCTCTACCACATTACACGGTGTTTTCACATCCGGTGGAAAGGAGGGACAAGTCAGAGAACTCCAAAGAGGACTTAATACTACAGTGAAGCATTCACCCATTCACCTGAGCCACCATCTTCTTCAGGACCTGGACCACTTGTTGTAATCATGAATTTGGCTCTCTACTAGACTGACCTTTGACCTCAAACAGGTCATTCAAGCTGGATAATCCTCAAATGTGGTTGAAATAAAACAATTCTGTAAAGATGAGTTGGATAAAACTCTCACACAGTGATGTGAGAGTATCGTTTCTCGTCGAAACCAGTGGCTGAAAAAAGGTTTTCGCTATTAAACTTAGGGCTCAAGTACTTTTCCACATAAAGCTAGGACTGGTTTGGATAGCTTGGGTCCTTCAATGAATAAAATCATCATTTGAAGACTCCGTTTTGTATTTACTCACATTGTTTTGTCTGATTTGCTTTGTTTGCTGATCTGAATAATTTGAGTGACCAAATAAAAACAATACAAACAGTAATATGAACACAATATCTTTACCAGGGAAAATATGTTTGTACTACTATACTTGCCCTGTTGTACGCATAAAAATACTCTCTTTTCATGACTGATCTGGTGCTCATACCAGTGGACGGTGCAGCTGATTAAAAGTAGCAAAAAGACGTCACAAGAATGTGAAGCTGCCAGGGATGCTGGCTCTTCTGTATCTTCTGACCAACGTATTTGTTCAATCTTAAAAAGAAACATTCCTGAGAATTAAAACAGCCTCTGCCCGTGTCACAGTGAACTTAAACTGTTTCTCGTCAACCAAGTTTTTTACTGGAACTTTAAATTCCTGAGCTAAATTTTGGCTAAGCTTTAGAAAAGAGTAGGAGCTATTAAAAGGCTCTTCTCAGAGTTTATCACGAACCCCTGTATGCCCCAGTGTGTGCACACGCAAACACACACAGACGGCGTGCAACACAGCCAACAACTCTCACAAACACACTCCCATCGCAGCCTTGGCAACTGTTTTTTCTGTCTTTTTTTAATTAGAGCAAAAGATCAGAGAAATACCAAGTGTCAATACTGCCGAGAATGAGAATATGGCAACGGCGACCTTTTAGAGCTCTTTGATCTTTTATAATGTCAGGGATGGAGCATCTTGTTCTTTTCTGCCATAAGTTTGTATCCTTTGCCACAACCCCACATGGAAATATCAAGAACTGCAGCAGGCCGATGATGAAGCAGCATCACTTGCTTCAAACTGGAATCAAAAATGTGATCTCATCACCGCATGCTTTATGTCTTGATTCTGCAGCCTCGTTTGTGTACAACAACTGGGTATTAAATAAATAATTTCTTTTTTTTTTCATGAAGTGCAGCTGCGAACACTTCGTGAAATTGCCACCATGAGTGTAATGTAAACACATAAAAGGCATAAAGAAGCTGGGGAAGCTTGTTTAGAAAATTACTTGTTTTTATTCCCTAATTTAATCCAGTTTGAGATCAATAGCCGTGCTTTGAGGTGCACGGTCCGTGTGGGCCGCATGCCTCCTTTTCCCACGTTCTCAGAGCAGCAGACGGAGAGGGAGATAAATCATCCCGGCTAGAGGCCCAGTGGCTGGGATCATCTCTATCTACAGAGACAATCCCATCTCTCCTTTATCTGGATGTTAGCGGTGTGCGCTAGTATTAGCCTGGAGCTGTGGTACGAGGGAGGATTTCTGTGCAACGCTTGTGGCCCGGTCAAGTTGAAAGCAGCTTTATCACCTAATCCTGTTAAATAAATGGTCTGCATTTATGTTGTAAGTTGGCTGAAGCAGCTGAAGGATGGACTAAAAAGATATGTAATAGGCTGAGAGAAGGTGGTGGGAGGGATGAGACAATAGCTGGGGAACTCTGTGACCTGCCATTATGGTGTTTACTTTTCTTGGGCTCTAACTATGACTTTAAGCAATGTGTCCACGCTGTAAAATTGATTTTCCTTTCTCTGTAAATCTTTGTGAAACTGTTGATTTTTTGAGGTCTAAGGCTGTAAGCAGCTGGATAAAAGATTGCTCAGAGCATAGCAGCATCAGGGCCACATTTATCAGCCTGAATAAGGGAAAATTGAATGAAATTGACTGTTTGAGTGAGCGGAGGAAGGACACGGTGCAGGGATATTGGTGGTGTCTGAGCAGGTGCATGAAACCACAGTACTGTAAATGTGACGACACTAGTTTGTTTGTAAAGTTCAAGTAATATGTGCACACGCTGAGTGATGTCGTGTCCAGCATGGCTGCCAGTAGAGTGGGTTGGCTTGGCTGGTGGCCTACGTTTGTTTAGCTGTGATTTCTTCATTCTGATCCAATGACTCACAGCCTGTTTGTGTGCCTAGAAATCACTAATCTCAAACATGTACACCCCAATTTCCACACCATTATTTCCTTGGTTTTAGCGGGCACCCAGTTGCAGGAAATTCACCTTTTTTTAAAGACCCAATAAAACTGAGTTTTAGGGATTAAAGGTGTGGTTTATAAATTTAATCAATACATTAATAGTGGTTTCTAGTATGGATTAAAGCCTTGTAAATTGTACTCTGGGCACAGAAGCCCTGGTGCGCCATTTTCAGGATCTAGAAGATTGCCAGATTAGAGGAGAGCTTCAGATGGCAAGATTTGGAGTCTTACTTCTTGATATTTGAACATCTCACCTCTGATTGGCTAACAAAAATGCGACTCTACCACTGATTCTGTTTACTTTGCAAAGTTGATGTTTAACCTTCACAAATAACACACACCTGGAGGAGTTTTGCCATGTGGTGGCTTTGCTAATGCTAACAGTTAGCTTCTTCTTGCTGAGATAATCGCTGATGTTTTCTGGATGCAAAATAACAACAGCCTTCCCTGTCACCAGTCAAGATGGGTGAGTCCATGAAGTGACACTGTGATGTCACACTGTCAGGCTTTTGAAATCCTAGAGTTTCACCAGCTTCATCAGAAGCTAAAGCAGGAGATGGGTGTAGGAGACTATTTTATGTTCAGCCTGCCTGAAAAACTCAGAGTGACTGATTATAATCAGAAATAATCATCAAAATGGATGTGCTTAGTTTTACAGTTTTTTTGTTTGAAAAGTCAAACTGAGGTCAGAACTTAGCAACATAGCAGCACAATGTCAATGGTCTTCTTATTTTCTTTGTTTTACTGAAGAAGAAACAGGATTTGTGATTTCCTCTTGATACTAAGGCAGCGTCCTAAGTGGCAGCCAGCTTGTGTAACCAACAGGTTTTCGGCAGCAACAAAGCTACAGCTCAGGTGGAAAGAAAAACAGAAGGTATACCACTTTTTGGGCTGGTGCTTCTTCTCTCTCGCTCTTCATCACAGCTGACTGCACAGTATTGAGCATTCACTCAGCAGTTGTTCTCAGACACTTCAGCATCACTCGCTCTGGTTTTGGATCCTCACAGAACAAAGTGAGAGCATGTTCACCACCTAAAAATATTTAGTCAATTATTAAACCTAAATGCAAAAAATATATATAAAAACATAAAAATCAATTAACTAATTGAAAAAAATTGAAGAAAAAAACATATTTTTTAAATGGCTGCTGATATTTCATGCCTTCTCCGGCTCAGGGATGAGGTCCTGCCCCAAGTGGAGGAGTTTAATTATCTCGGGGTCTTGTTTACGAGTGAGGGAATCCTGGAGCGTGAGACCGATAGGCGGATTGGTGCTGCATCTGCAGTGATGTGGGCGTTGTAGCGGTCTATCGTGGTGAAGAGAGAGCTGAGTCAGAAGGCGAAGCTCTCGATTTACCGGTGGATCTACTTTCCTACCCTCACCTATGGTCATGCGCTTTGGGTAGAGGCCGAAATAACGAGACCGTGGATACATGCAGCCGAAATTAGTTTTCTCTGAAGCATGGCTGGGCTCTCCCTTAGAGATAGGGTGAGAAGCTCTGTCATTCGGGAGGGGCTCGGAGTAGACCCGCTGCTCCTCCACATCGAGAGGAGCCAGTTGAGGTGGCTCGGGCATCATCTGGTCAGGATGCCTCCTGGATGCCTCCCTGGTGAAGTTTTCCGGACACGTCCAACCGGGAGGAGACCTAAAGGTAGACCCAGGACACGTTGGAGGGACTATGTCTCTCACCTGGCCAGGGAACACCTTGGGATTCCCCCGGAGGAGCTGGCCCAAGTGGCTGGGGAGAGGGAAGTCTGGGCCTCTCGCCTTAGGCTACTGCCCCTACGACCCTACTCCAGATAAGCGGATGAAAATGGATGGATGGATGGATGGATGATATTTCATCAACAAAATACATTCATTCTTCACTGAAAGAAAAAATGCCTTGCATTATTTGACAAGTTAGTCCATTTTAAGGATTTCTTTCATAAAATATTTTAAGTTTTCAGTGAACGTGACCAGAATAATTACACATCAAGTTACTGGTTATTTCCCCTCATTGACTCATGAGGAAGAGCTGATCCATCTATCAGACTTCATGTTTTTACCTGGCGATAACAACCTTTAACTTCCTGTTGGCGTTTTTGTCAGGCTGGTGTCTTTTGGGTCATTCTGAGATATTCAGATATATCTCTTTAATCCAAAAGAGTGTTTTCACTGTGTGTTTGTTGTCATGGGGAAAACGTTACCAATGATTCTAGACTTTAATCTCTGAAATAACTCACACACAGTCTATTCATCTTGAAATACAACTAATAACAAGCAGACCCACATCATAATGCTTACACCAACATGCTGCTGCTGTGCTCAAAAAACGTGTTTCCTTCTTGTTTTGGGGTTTTATTGAAGCTGTTAAAATGTTGTTCTATAAACCACAGTTCCTAATGTTTGGGTTGGGACCCCACTGTGGGCCACCAACAACTACATAGGGGGCCTTGGGATGGGCCAGAAATTGATCTAAAATTAGGAAATAAGAGCAGAACTTTTATTCCTAGCATACTTGATGCAAAAACTCAACTCAATTGTCGTAGTTGGATTTAAGAGAATTAGAGCCGAAGCAGTTTTTTTATGCTATGAATTATTCAGCTTTTTAACCATGTTTGTCTTGTCAAATTAGAGATTTCTAAGGTTGTAGTCTTGACACTTGGTATTTTGTGGGTCTGAAGCTGGAATTTTTGGGGACCACTGCTTGCGAATGTTTTTTAATCTTCATGATTTTTCTGTATAAGTGTTGTTATGATAAAAATGTTCAGTTATGTATCATATAGGAGACACACACAGGGATATTTGAGAAGTGAAATTAAGTTTATAGAACTGACAGAAACAATTGTGTTTGGGAACAATTTTCATTTTATTGATTCTAAAACCTTAAGAACTAATTATTGGAACTCAAAATTGGTTTGGTAAGTTCAGTGACCCTTGACCTTGACCTCCATGCACAAGTGAATCCCAATATGAGAAAGACTATTTTATGGGGACAATTGTAAGTTTCCCTCTGCTTTGAATATTCTCTGAAGAGCAGCAAAATGGGGGTCTGAAAACAAGACTCACATTAGCTGAAAACAAAGATTGTTCACCATCATGGTTTAGGGGAAGGATCCAGGAAGCTGTCTCAGAGATTTCAGCTGTCTGTTTCCACAGTTAGGAACATATGGAGGTAATGAAAGACCACAGGAACAGTTCAAGGTAAGGCTCCAAGTGGCAGACCAAGAAAAATCTCAGATAAGCAGAAGCGAAGAATGGTGAGAAGAGTCAGTCAGCCCACAGAGTCACTGTGCATCATTCAACTTTTCTCCACACCTTATTCCAAAATGAAGCTGGCTTGTCCAAACATGCTTTAGCATACCTCAAGTGTCTTTGTTTGCTGTGTGTGGAGAAAAGGCGTCCTCTGCGTGACACTAGCATACAGCATCTCCTTGTGTAATGTGCACATAATTTCTTTACAATAACTTTATTTGTTTTGGTTTTGTTTCCTAAATTGTACTTCACCACTTCACACTAAATATGAATCAATGTAGACTAAATTTATCTGTTTATAAAAACAAATAAAATCCATTTTTGATCAAAATCACCAAACTCTGATTTAATAATAATGCATTGAACTTATATAGCGCTTTTCTAGACACACAAAGACGCTTTCACACACTCTTACATTCACACACTGCCAGTGATGGTAAGCTACTTGTAGCCACAGCCGCCCTGGGGAGGTCTGACAGAGGCGAGGCTGCCATTTGGCGCCGTCTGCCCCTCTGACCACCACTAACACAGGCAAGTTGGGTGAAGTGTCTTGCCCAAGGACACAACAGCAGGATACCCCTGGCGGGAGCTGGAATCGAACCCATGACCCTCCGATCATGAGGCAACCCACTCTAACACCTGAGCTACTGCTGCCCTGATGAACATCTCATCAAGTAATTAACCTTTAATTCATAATGGTCACTACAGTGGACAGATACTTGAAATTGTTATTTATTTATTTATTTTTGCTATTAAGCACAGCTGTTGAAGATTTTATTGCATTTGAGCCCCTCCATTTGGACTTCAGTAAGCCAAGTCAACATATTTCATGTTCAGAATGCACGCTGTCCACTGAGGTGGACATGTAATAAATTACTTGTAAATTAATAAATGTTACAAAAAATATTTATTGAAATTTGTTTCATTTACACCTAAAGATGAGTGAAAAAAATTGTTCAAAAAATCATGGTTGAAGATTTTATAAATCATGCATTAATAAGTAAATATTAGCAGAATTCATAAAAACAGAGTTATCTGTTTTTGCATATGGACCCTACATATATTTTTTTAAAACTTTGTTTCACATTGGTTTCCCAATTCAGAACGGCATACGAATTGAAATTTTGACTCTGGGCATCAGCACTGAATGAATGCTATTTTCAGAACGTAGCATCATTATTTGGGAAGCATGTGACAGTCGAGAGTTGTGATGATCAGATGAAGACTAGATGTAAAATGCAAGAAAAGAGGATTTATAAATAGTGTGTTTGTGTGAGAAACAGACTTTGCGAGGCCAAAGGGACATGAAGGGGGTGTTAGGAGCAGTACTGGCAGTACACTCTGTAAATGTGTGTGTAAGTGAATGTGGATGCGGAGCCCAGATGGACTGCACTAAGGTTACTTGGAGAGAAGAAAAGACTCTTGTTGCTTGGGAAATGGATTTGTCCTGAAAAAATCTTGTTCAAATTTGCTACATCTTTATAGAAAAGCAACTCTGCACAAGATGTTGTTGTGCTGCGTCGTCAGCTGTCAGACTCACTTGTGCTAAAGTTAGGTTCTGATGATATGGAGATAAAACTGGAGGAAAACAAAAACAACAAAATAACAAAAGGAGGGGGAATCAGAGGTAAACAAAGGAGCTGTTTCCAGCCTTTGTTTTCTAACTTTAGCTTTAAACTTCCATAAGATTAAGAAGATGACAACTCCTTGTTAATAAGATATGTTAAGTTAGATTTATTTGTTCAAATGGCGTGGATGCTGTGGCCAAAGGGCTGAGGACTTCACATGTTATACAAGAGGCCAGAGGAGTCGATCGATCAATTAGTCAGGCAAAACGGGTCAGCAGAGATGTGGTGCCAGAGACGTAGGAGGTCTCAGAGGGCTTTCTTTTTCACAGTGAGACCAGATACAGAAAAGATGCATCAGACTGTGGTTTCACAAGCTGCAGCACACACACACACACACACACACACACACACACACACACACACACACACACACACACACACACACACACACACACACACACAAACACGCGCACACACACACACACACACACACACAAACAAACACGCGCGCGCACACATACACACACAGCTGTCTGTGTGTGATGCAGGGTCACCCTTTATGTTGCTTTTAGAGGTGCTTGTTGTGTAACATGTCCGTTTACATGTTACACAACCTGATGCAGGGCTTGAAGTAGGCCGGTACTCAGCGGTACGCAGCATTAGTGGCACATTCAGGATGTGGGGCTGAAAGCCCCGCCTACCCACCTGCTCACAATCGGGCATTAAGCATCAGATAACTGTTTAACACTAAATATCTTACAAAAGTGAATATTTGAAAATAAGGCTAAAATATAACAACCACACAAATAAACAGAAGTCGACAACTAGGGAAAACATGTAGTGTGTATTTCTTCATTTTAGTCAGAAAAACATTCATTTACATGGAGGGGTGGGACTTGAGATTTTCACCACAGCCAGCCACTAGGGGGCATTTTTTATTTGTTTTCTCCCTTTATATACTTCAATGGTTTAAAATAGGAAGTAGTTGCTGTTAAGACTGAAATTAAATACAAATTTGAGTTGCAGCATGATTAGAAATATATTAGATATATTAGGTATAATCTGGACATATCAAATATTAACTCAAGACAAGTCAGTAAGAACTCTTAATGAGTTATTAATTAATAGGCCAGTAAATAAACACTGACCTACTCTCATATCAATCCCATTTAAACATTTGTCACAATTTTGGTCCATTTTCATGCAGAGAAACAAACAACAGGAGCTGTAAGATTGCTGCCTGAGAGTGAGGGTGTTTTTCAATGTCAAGGCGCCTGGCCTTGCGAGGCAATGTCTTGCGAGGCCAGGTGCCTTGCTTATGAGGGTACTGTCCTCCCTTGGTCAAAGAAAAAGGTTAAATGAAACAGACTTGCATCACGTGACACAGGAGATAACATTATATTTTATACGGATTAGTTTCAATATAAATGTATAATGAGCCTTTTACCTTTTAAATTGTGTATATATTAGTTAAATTAAATATATAAGCGAGTTACTACCCGCTAGCAACTACTAAGCAACTAACCAACCATAGAAAACTTCTTTTTACAACATTTTAACATTAGTTGATTTACGTTTAAACTTGAAATTTGCCCTCAAAGTAGCTGCTGGCTTATAATCCTTTCAAAAATACTGCGGTGTATTTTGGGAAATTTTTCACCAAGGCTAGGCTACAAGACACCTCCTGTGTTTCCTTGCTCAGCTAGCTAAACGGCTAACAAACGGAGAACACACACCTCGGTAGAGCATGAGCAATGAAACACATCTTGGCGGTTCCTGATGATCACCTAGGCAACTGGAGCGGGACCAAGACATCGAGGCAAGGTTCCTTGGCATTGAGAAACACCCTGAGAGACACGTTTGTGGTTACCATGGTGACCTTAATAAGCCAGTAGGAGCAGCATTTACACTTCTTTTGATCTTTTTTTCTTACTTGAACCATTTTATTATTAAATCAAGCAGATATTGTCTGAGCTATAATTATGACCCAACTGATGCTGAGATTTGAGGCAGTGGGTGTATTTATGCTGTTCAAGATTTTCTTCAAAATTTTCCCAGCTTCAATTAACAGTTCTCTTTCTTAACATTCGTTTCGAAGTCTCACTATGGTATACGCCCCTCCGCGGATTCCTCAGAAGCACTTATCTCAATACGCCAATCCTGATTGGCCAGTGACCGTGACGTACGTGTCACCTGCTACTATAAGTAGCAAGCGTCCCCACGCACGCACTATTCAATCACCTCTTCTCGCTTCGGTGGTCGCTTATCTCTGAGGTAAGTTAGTTCAACTGTTCACAGACGGAGCCAGCTAATATTCTCTCCGTCGCCGAACGTTAACTTACTGTCCTTCTGTCCTGACCTTCACTATAGGCTCGGGGCATAACGAGCAGCTTCACATTCCAGTGCACCTGTTCGTTATCTTGCTAACACACCAGTTAGCCAGCATGGAAGCCGCTCCTCCCACCAGAGGAGTCGATGGTGCAGGAGCTCGCCTCTGTACCTGTGGGAACAAAATCTCAAGCAAAGACCCGCACAAGGTCTGCTCGAGCTGCCTCGGGCTGGAACACGCCCAGCTGGCATTGGAAGTCCCCGGGTCATGTGAGAGCTGTGCTTGCTTCACCCTGAAGAGCCTTCGCCGGCGGCTAGCGCGCCAAGCTAGCCTGTCGGGGAAGGACCCTTGCCTGCCGGCCCCTGGGCCACCGCCTGGGGATGCCAGCGAACATGCCCTCCCGGATCCGGAACCGTGTGCCGAACTCAGCTAGGGCTCACAGCTCGAACCGGCCGGTCCGAGCCACCCCGTCGAGGACGTGTTGGAGTTAGACTACGGAGACGACGAGGACTCCTCGAAACTCCTCATTTCAGAGGAGGACGAGGATGACGACGTTTTTCTCCCCATCGCTCAGGCCTCCATGCCTAGCTTTCCGTCCTCTCCCAGGGATGGAGCGGCTTCTCCGGCCGCCCACCTGGACATGCAGTCAGTCTGCCGACGCGCTGCGACCAGGCTCAACATCCCTTGGCCCACCGTGGTCACTGAGGCTGTCAGATCCCGCTACGAGGGTAAGAAGCTGCCTCAGGCCACAAGGGCGGCAAAGCCCCTCCTTCCCGCCTTCCCGGAGCTTCTCCAAGAAGTGAGGTCCTCCTGGGACAAGCACCCTTTCAGCTCCAGGTCTCCTGTCCAAGGAGCCTCCTCGCTGGACTTCGAGGGGATGGAGAAGGCTGGCCTGCTTCGCATGCCGCCGATGGAACCGCTGGTTGCAGCACACCTGCACCCACGACTCTCGGCAACTTCCTCCAGGCCTCCCGCTCTCCCTGCAAAGGCGGACCGCTTCCAGTCGGCGCTGAACGAGAGGGCGTACAAGGCTGCCGCCATCTCGGTCCGAGCTTTGAATGTCTCCTCCATGCTCTCAGCGTACCAAGCCGAGCTCTGTGAGGACATGAATACGAAGCCGGACCCAGAGGTGTGAGAGGAAATCACCGTACTGACCGACATCTGCCTGTGTGTGCAGCGCTGCGCGGTTCAGGCTACGGCTAAAGCTATGGGCATGATGGTACTTCAAGAACGTGCACGATGGCTGAACCTCACCAACCTCTCTGATAGAGAGAAGGAGGAGATTTTGGACACGCCAATCGTGCCTGAAGGCATTTTCGGCTCTGCCCTGGCAGAGTGCTTTCCCTCCCGACGCTGCAGCTGGCAGTTCCCCGTTCGCCAGCTCCTCCTGTTCGATGTTGCCATGGTGCCTCCCCCCCCCCCCCCCCCCCCACGGAACCCCTCCGGCAGAGTCCCCGAGCGGTCCAGGGTGGGGCCAGGACGTGCAGCCGGCTGTGCCGGCTCAAAACACACGTCACAAGCACTCACACTGTTTTTTACAAACATGTCACGCTCAAGGAGCATTAAAAAGTTTGCTGCCGCATCCAGACAGAATGTCAAGGGCGCAGCAAAAATCAATAAAAATGTCACCCATGAGCGGTCCCAGGCGGGGGTGGCCCCTGGCGGACTTACCCGCCAGCCACAGGTCGTCCCCGTACGCCAGGGCCGTCAAAGCACAAAGCCCCCGCGCATGCCCAGTGGCTGCCACGAGCACCGCTGCCCCACAACCTCTGGAGGGAGCTGCTGCTCCGTGTGTCACGGCTGTGTCACCGCTCTCCACTCACATAGAAGAATGGATAGCGGTTTCTACTTCACATTGGGTGCTAAGAACTATTTCGAGAGGTTACAGGCTCCAATTCGCTTCTGTTCCTCCTCGATTCTCCGGCGTAGTGTTCTCCCACGCCCAGGGGATGTCAGCTCACATCCTTCAAGGAGAAATCTCCTCCCTGCTGGAGAAGGGAGCGATATGCATTGTGCCTCCCGATCGGTCTCAGAGCGGTTTCTTCTCCAGGTACTTCCTGGTCCCGAAACGGGGAGGTGTATTGTCCTCTCTGGATACCAGACTTAATAAAATGCACGCACACACCGAACTCCGTCCCAATTCCACTTTATTTCCTCATTTTACATTTTCACATCCTTCCTGTCGGTTTTCTCCTGACTTACAACAACACAACGCCATCTAGTGGCTGGGCGAACAATAGGTCAACATGTTACATCCTCCTTCTTAAAAAAACAACAACAAAGCAACTCAGGCCTGTGAAATTTTGTTTTCAGGCAACTGAAATTATGGGAACAAACATCCTGAGTAACATCCATTAATAACACAGCATTCAACTCAATTCAATACTGGCTATATCATTACCATAATGAACAGATACATTTAGTGACATCATTGAAACAATAAACATGTGAACAGTTCATTTTTATTTATTTATTTTTTAGGGCAGCGATCCGCCTGCACCCTTTACAATATTACAGGTCCAAGACCTGTCTTGGTTTAGTAACACGCCCATATCGAGTCATGTATCCGGGTGTTGTAATGCCTTTTTCAGGGGGCTCCGCAGGCGGGGGCTGAGAAACCACAACGCTGTCATTGCTGTTGACCGTTGGTTGAATGGACTTCTCACCTCCTACACTGTCTCTGCTTTCGCGGAGATGTCGGCGGTTACGGCGATAAACTTGTCCTGTATCTGTGGTTATGTTGTAGCTTCTGGGCGTGTCGGCACAACTTTCGACCACGGCTGATTTCCAGGAACCATCTTGTTGCTGGAACCGGACCGGTGCGCCAGGAAATAGTTGAGGCAGAGGTCGGGCTGCTCTGTTGAAATAAGCTTGCTGGCGCTGCTGGCAGACTTCTCTCCTCTCACGCACTGTTTGCTGACAAACTACTTGGGGTTCCAGCTGTTTTGGTGTTGCAGGGAGGATGGAGCGGAGTCTCCGGCTCATGAGAAGTTGTGCAGGCGACTTTAAATTGTCCACAGGGGTGTTCCGGTATTCTAATAGGCTCAAGTAGGGATCCTTATGTTCAGCTTTGGCTTTGTCCAGTAGTTTTTCTGCTGTCTGGACAGTCTTTTCGGCTAGGCCGTTGCTCTGTGGGTAATGGGGGCTAGTAGTGCTGTGGGTGAAACTCCATGACTTGGCGAACTGCTGGAACTTACTTGAAGCATAGCACGGACCGTTATCACTAATCACTGTCACTGGAATACCATGCCTGGCCATGGCTGACTTTAGTTTGTGGATCACTGCTTCTGCAATGCAGCTGTGCAGTCTTTCCAATTCGAAGAATCTACTGTAGTAATCGACGATGATGATGTAGTCTTCCGAGTTCCAAGTGAACAGATCGGTGGCTATAACCTGCCATGGTCGTTCTGGTATTTCATGTGACAGCAGGGGTTCCTTGGGGTTAGTAGCTTGTCTCTCCTGGCATGTGCTGCAGGCTCCGACTGCCTCCTCGATCTGCTTTCCCATGCCTGGCCAAAACAGAAGGTCTCTGGATCTGTTTTTACTTTTTTCTATTCCCATATGGCTGGAATGTATCCGATCAATCATGCCCCTTCTGAGCCTTTTTGGGATGATCATTTTCTCTCCTTTAAACATGATCCCATCCATCAGGGAGATCTCATCCCTGTGGTTCCAAAACTCCTGGATTTCAGGCGGACATTGAGGTCTTTTATCCGGCCATCCACTCAATATGGTCCTTCTCAGAGCGTTGAGCTGAGGATCCTGGGCTGTTGCGTTTCTTATCTCTGAGAGTCTCTGATCACTGACAGGCATGTTGCTGAGGACTGTGTGGATCTGCGCATCCATCCCGTCACAGAGTGATTTATCATGGAACTCTATGGATTTCCGGGAGAGCGTGTCAGCTAACGGAATGTCTTTCCCCGGCTTGTGGATGATGCTGATGTACTTTTGCAGTTGTAGTATCATCCTCTGTAGTCGTGGTGGTGCTGCTGCTAGTGGTTTTTTGAGTATGGACTCTAATGGCTTGTGGTCCGATTCAATGGTCACGTGTCGACCGTACATGTGCTCGTGGAACCGCTTGCAGCCAAAGAGAACAGCATACAGCTCTTTTTCTATTTGGGCATAGTTCCGCTCAGTGCTGTTAAGTGACTTGGATGCGTAGGCAACTGGCCTGCCATCCTGCAGCATCACAGCACCAAGGCCACTTTGGGATGCGTCGACCTGGAGTCGTAGCGCTTTCTTGGGGTTGAAAAAGGAGAGGACTGGGCCTGGTTCTCTAGTGATCAGCTCCTTCATTCGTTGAAAGGATCTGTCATGGTTCTTGTCCCATACAAACTCACTGTCCCGCTTTAACAGCTGGTGGAGCGGCGCGTTTATCTCTGACAGGTGTGGGGCAAATCTTGCTAAATAATTAACCATCCCCAGCACTGTTTCCAGTTCTGCCCTGTTCTGTGGGGGTGCCATGTCTTGGATTGCTTTTACTTTTTGTGGATCTGGTTTTAGTCCTTTGTGTGACAACGTGTGACCGAAGTAACTGACCTCTTTGACGCAGATGGTGCACTTGTCTGGGTTCAGTTTTACACCTCTCTCCCTGCTGCGCTCCAGCATGGCCCTCAAGTTGTCGTCATGCTCCTGTTTGGTTGCTCCGAAAACCAACATGTAACCCAGAAGCTAGAACCTTAATGAGGTATTAACTAATTGGCTTACTAATATGATCCATCCTCAATTTAGATAAAATATAAAATATAAATTAAGGAAATTAACAATACTAATTAATAGATATCTAATTAACTAATAGATAATTTCATAATGAATTATTGGAAGGGTGAATAACTAAAATAACGAGTTTAATCTCGTTATTTTAGTTATTCACCCTTCCAATAATTCATTATGAAATTATCTATTAGTTAATTAGATATCTATTAATTAGTATTGTTAATTTCCTTAATTTATATTTTATATTTTATCTAAATTGAGGATGGATCATATTAGTAAGCCAATTAGTTAATACCTCATTAAGGTTCTAGCTTCTGGGTTACATCCTCCCCCATTAAATATCATGCACGTCCCTGTGCATTGTTTCTACGGGGTACACAACTTCTTGAGTAAGAGAGTCAATAAAAGCTTTATTAAGTCCTTGGAAAAGGGACCTAACTACGGTCACTAGTGGATTGCCCAATTGAGAGTAAGTTAGTCTTTGAGGAGGCTGACTACTTCGTTCAGATCTTCTGACATACATCTCTGGTTGCACAGTATCATGCTCATCCGTTTCGGTTTGATTCTCAACTGAGACAGGACGAAGTGAGCTCTCTGTTTCCGACAGAGCTGATGAGCTATTCTCTAAGACTTTGGTCTTTTCAGATGTATGTGTCTGATCGTGTATGATGGGTTCAAAACTTACATCACGTTGCTGCGACTTTAGGACACCATCCAATTGAGGTAGGTTTGTGTTAGTTTCATCCCCCGTTTCTACGTCAGGTAAGTATACTTCGTTTTTTTTTCGTTTTTTCAGGTAAGTATGTTGCTGCTTCTTTCACTCTTTCAGGTAAGAATGTCGCAGTTTCACTCATTCTGTCAGGTAAGAATGTTTCGGTGTTGATGCCTTTGTCAAGTAAGGACAATTCAGCATTTTCATTACCAGCTAAGGTTGGTTCCTTGCGATCCCCTGTGTGTAAGGATAGTGTGTTTTGTTGTTGAATATTATTTACCGGTCCTGAATCTGCTATGAGTTCCCTATTTGGCAAGGTGACCGCTATTTGATAGGATGGTCGGTTTAGCACTTGTGGAAGATCAGAGTAATAAAACTCATCTACCTCTTCGTCAAGTGGCTCATCTGGGTCAGGTTCTAAGGCTGAACTCTGTCTTGTATGAGGTCTGCTAGGTTTCGTAACGCGTTCTGTTTCATTTTCTAATGAAGAGAGAAAACCACAAGGCAGTAAAAGATCTCTGTGGAGTGTTCTGTTGGGTCCTTCTCCGTTCTCTGGTTTTACAGTGTATACTGGCAAGTTTTCCATCTGTTTGAGAACTATATACACTGTTTGCTCCCATTTGTCTGCTAATTTATGCTTTTCTCTTAAGCGAAGATTTCGGACTAAAACACGATCTCCCACACCTAGTGTGGACTCACGAATGTTTCTGTCGAACCGTTCTTTGTTCTTCCTCGCTGTTTTTTGAGAGTTTTTTATGACAATGTCATAACTCTGTTCCAGATGACTCTTCAGTTCTTTAACATACTGAGAATGAGTTATAGAGGGCTTGTTCAAATGCGGTAACCCAAAGGCAATATCTATAGGCAACCGAGGCTGCCTACCGAACATTAGCTCGTAGGGAGAGTATCCCGTCACGTCATTTTTTGTACAATTGTACGAGTGAGTAAGTGGTTTTACAAAATCGCGCCAGTGATGTTTCTCAGTGGCTTGTAAAGTTCCCAACATGCTGAGTAATGTACGATTGTACCGTTCAACGGGGTTGCCACGAGGGTGATAAGGGCTCGTTCTGACTTTACGGATACCAAGTAAAGAACAAAGTTCCTTGATTGTACGTGATTCGAAATCCCGTCCCTGATCACTATGAAGACGCTCAGGAAACCTGTAGTGGACTAAAAAATGTTCCCACAGGTTCTTCGCGACGGTGGTGGCTTTCTGATCTTTGGTTGGGATGGACACTGCATACTTTGTAAAATGGTCTGTAATCACTAAGACATCTTTAGTGTTCTTACTGTCTGGTTCTATGGAGAGAAAATCCATGCAAACTAACTCCATAGGTCTGGTGGTGGTAATACTCACCATTGGAGCAGCTTTGTCAGGGAGGGCCTTCCGACGGATACATCTTTCGCAAGTTTTAACTTTGATTTCGATATCACTAGCCATTCTTGGCCAGTAAAAACGGGACCGAATGAGATCTGTCGTACGTTCAACCCCAAGATGCCCCATGTCATCATGTAGGCTTTGCATGACTGTTGAACGTAATGAATCAGGCAAGACTAACTGCAATGATGTCTCTGGTCCTAATTGGCGTCTCCGGTACAGTAAATCATTTTGAAACTCAAACCGTTTCCACTCTCTCAAAAGGTTAAGAACCACCGGGGGTTCTGCAATAGTATCAGTTGGCGGTTTATTGTCAGTCATAAGCAGCTGAATGACTCGGCCAATGGTTGGATCTTTCCTCTGCAAGGAGACAAGGTCAGCATGGTTATACTTGGGCACAGCAAAGAAACTGTCACTATTGTCTTCCAACTGGAATAGGTCTGGAATGGCCGCTGCAGACATGGCAAGTGACTGAACTAAACCACAAGGAGAATCAGTCTCATCCAAGACCATGTGCTTTTGGCATGTTGCCTTCACTGCTTCGGCTTGAAGTTGAAGCTCGACTTCTTTGACAGAGGATAAAAGATGAGATCGGAACTCATCTAGTCGTTGGCATTCCTCAGTGAATTTTGAGTTGTCTTCAGGTTTATCATGCAGCCTCCTAGACAGGCCATCCGCGTCAACGTTCTGTGTACCTGCACGGTATCTGATGTCAAAATTATAGGTGGACAACGCAGCTAGCCAACGATAGCTCGTTGCATCGAGTTTTGCCGTTGTTAAGAGGTAAGTTAACGGATTATTATCAGTAATGACAGTGAATGTGTTCCCATACAAATAGTCATGAAACTTATCTGTTATGGCCCACTTTAAGGCTAGAAACTCCAACTTGTGCGCAGGGTACCTAGTTTCACTAGAGCTTAAACCGCGACTTGCATAAGCGATTACCTGTGTGACACCGTTTTGCACTTGGTATAGCGCTGCACCGAGTCCGGTCGTACTAGCATCTGTGTGTACTAGATATGGGAGTTTTGCGTCAGCGTAGCCAAGAACTGGCGAAGTGGTAAGTTTTTCAATAATAGTTTGAAAGGACTTCTCACAGTCTTGGCTCCAACGATTCCCAAAGGGTTCTTTGGGGTTCAAGTACTTTGATCTACATGGTGGTGTTTTAAAGTTTTTCCGTTTGGGTGGATAACCAGCCGTGAGAGATGTTAGTGGCTTGACAATATTTGAGTAATCTTTAACGAAGCGTCGGTAATAACCGGTAAATCCTAAGAAAGATTGGAGTTCCTTCAAAGTCTGAGGCTTCGGCCATGTTTTGAGTGCTTCCACCTTATCTGGATCGGTTTTTATGCCCAAGATACTATATGTCCAAGATAACGCACAGATGTCTGGAAAAAACGACACTTATCTGGTGATAGCTTGAGTCCGTATTCTCTAAGCCGTTCAAGAACGTGAGAAAGTCTGGTTTCGTGTTCTTCCAAGGAGTTGGAAAAGACGATCAAGTCGTCTAGGAAAACTAACACTTCCTTCAGATTAATGTCCTTCATACACTTTTCCATAACCCGTTGGAAAGTGCTTGGAGCATTTGTTATTCCTTGTGGCATACGGTTAAATTCATAAAACCCAAACGGGCAAACAAAAGCAGTTTTAGGTTTATCCTTTTCACACATCTCTATTTGATAGTAACCTGACTTGAGGTCCATCACAGAAAACCACTGTGATCCAGCGAGAGCAGAAAAGGACTCCTCCAAGTTAGGCAGGGCATATGCGTCGCGAATGGTTTGCAGATTAAGCTTTCTATAGTCTATACATAGACGTACCTCACCATTCTTTTTCCGAACTACCACTATTGGTGAGGCAAATGGAGACTCCGACTCTCTTATTATACCGGTTTCCAAGAGGGCTTCCAGATGTTTTCTCACGGCTTCATAATCATGTGGATGGATCGGCCGAGATTTCTGTTTGAATGGGGTCTCGTCTTTTAAGTTGATGTGATGTCTTATCTGTTGTGTATGACCAAAATCAAGATCGTGGTGCGAAAACACATCGGAGTAAGTGTTAAGTTTGTTGGTGATCCTCCCTTTCCATTCTTCGGACAAGGGCGAAGTACCGAAGTCAAAACTGAGAGGAGGGTTTGAAGGTGAAGTCTGTTGCTGCGAACTACACGCCGCAAGTACTTTCTGATCACTTTTGTCAGGTTCTGGATATGGCATAACACGATCGGCTTTAACTAACTCAGCGATCACACAGTTAGTGGGTAATGTGATGTCATGGTTAGTTTCGTTTCTTAGTACAACAGGTACTTTGTATGGACCATGTGAAGGTAAGGAAATGAGGCAACAGTCTACAATTATACCCCCTGGTAGAGAACCATTGGTGGGTTGTTCAATGAGTGCATAAGGCTCATGCTTGTTTTGGCTGGGTTGCATAAACCCTTCTAGTAACAGTTTTTTATTTGCAGGGAGAACTTCTTGGGTTCTCCCTCGAAGCTTCACCACACCAACTCGTCCATCTTTGCTTTGTTTTTTTCTGACTGCTAAGGCTTTTAGCACGTGTTGGTACCCATAAGAGAGTGCCTTGGAATCAGGTAAGTTATTGGCAGACAATTGCTCATACAAAGGATCGAGTGTGTTTGTGCCAATGAGTAGTGGTGTATCAGAGTTTGAGCTTATATCCGGAACCACTAACGCAAGGGTAGGTAACTCAAGTCCAGACTGATCGAGCTCTTTTGGAAATGTGACACTTATCTCTATGTATCCTAAATAAGGAACTGCTTGACCGTTTGCGCCCTCGACTTCTAACAGATTACTGATGGGTTTAATTGAGAGGTCAGGTAAGTGTTCTTGGTAAAAAGAATTGGCAATGGTGGTTACCTGGGACCCTGAATCCAGTAAACAATTACATTCAACACTGTTAACTGAGACTGTAGCTGTGCATCGCCCACCCACTAATCTTTTGGGAAGTTTTGGCACTGAATGAGCATGAACTGGCTTGCAAAAAAGTCTCTCTGTCCTTTCCTTAGAGGGACTTGGTTCTACTTTAGCACCTATCTGTCCCACGATAGGAGCTTCTACCGGTTTAAAGGAGGAGACTGAGCAATTGGCTTTGACATCTCCCACTCGCGCTGCTTCTGTCTAAGAGCAAGTCTTTTAGTTGCAACTAGTGCTGGATTTGGCTCGTTGCTACAGCTAGAAGCTATGTGCCCATCTTCTCCGCACTTAAAACAGTATCCAGGCTTTGGTCTGGGCACCACTGCTGTTATCTGCTGAATCTGTTTGGGCTCATCTGGAATTTTAGTCCCCACACGGGGTTTTGACTCTTTTTGAGTTTTCTTTGCCTTTTTATCTGTGTTGTTAACCTTAAGCTGTGCAATTTGGCTCCTGAGCTCAGCGATTTGTTTGCGTAAGTCATCACAGTTATCATCTATTTCCAGTTCACAAGTGTTTTTACTCTGAGAGCATGTTGTTTGCACATTTGAATACACTCTAGTTCGTTGTGCCCCTAAGTGTTGTTTCATGCGTGCTGCTTTAGTAGCCTGTTTGTCTTCTTCAGTGCGCAGTTTGAGGAGAAGTGCTGTAAAATGAGGCGGGTTGTCTTTCTTTTGTTCGAGTTGCAGGTTTGAAATCAGCGAGCTGTCCCAACAGCCTCTGCAAAACTGCTTGAGCAGCTGCTGGTCGGCATCACTGGAGGAAATTCCATTCCTCTGAATAACTAGGTTTAACAAGGTGTATAACCTCTGAAAGTAATCGGAAGGTTTTTCACCACTGTCCTGGTTTGTGTTTAAGAAGCGAGCAAAGAGCTCGTCGCCGTCTTCGACAGCTGCGTAAGCTGAATCGAGATGTTCAAGGTACGTTTCCGGGTCGGATTTTGGACTAAGAGCTTTAACGATGCTCGCTGCTGGGGCTGACAGACTCTCCACGATTCTTCGTACAATTTGGGACTTGGTGAGTGAAGGATCATTTATGCATAACACTACACTACTACGCCAAGTATCATAGTCAGTTTCAAAAGAAGGGTGTGGAACTCGCCCTGAGAACGGTTTTAGTCTGTATTGTGAAGTAGGCGGAGGGATAACCTCACTGCTTTTAACAATGTGTTCCACACTAACTCGCTGAACCTCAGGTGTGTTTAAAAGATTTGGTGGAATGCAAGGGTTTTGTTTTCCAGTCTCTGTAGGTGGACAATTGTCCTTTGAGTTGTTCATATAGTTAACTTCTGGTGTTAAAGGCAGGGAATATGTAACTTGGTCACTATGGAGCATTGGCTCTGGTTCAGTGACTGGTTCAGATGCATGGGTATCCCTTCCTAAAGATTCCCCAATTTTTGCCAGTTCCTCCATTAGAAGGTCTTTAAATGATTGATTGCTACGCGCAGCTATGTCCCTGAGCTCTGACAGATAGGCATCAGTGGCAGATGTGCTAGTTTCTAGACTGTACGCGCTGGCTAGGTCTTGAATATGGAAGAAAACATCTGGGTTCCTAGTACAAGGTTTGTCATAGGGTAAACATTGTTTCTTTAATTCCTTAACAGTGGCTTCATGTTGAAACTCCACAATAATCTGATCACAGTTTGGTAACTTAATGCGCCTGTTAACTGGTCCGAATCCTTCCATAAACCCAAAGACTTCGTTATCAAGGTCTGTATCAGTTAACCCACTGATTAAAACAGCATTTGAAACTTTGACCTTTTCTGTTTTCACAACTTCCATTTTAAAACACTCAAAAGTACCAATAATGCCAAAATGGCAAACCACTGTGACCTCCAGGCACTCTTATGATGTCAGTCAATGGTTAGCTAAGGTAACAACTCTACAATTCTCCTGGCTGGCTCGCCAAGTTTTATGTAACCGGATTACAGGATACAATAAGATAATTAAAAGAAAAAATAAACAAATGGGCCAATAATTAGGTTCGGGGAGAATTGGAGGTTGTTTAAGAATGACTGGAGTCACGGGTATAGCATGAAACGGTTTATATACTAAATTTTAATAATAATGGGAAATATAACACATAAAGATAACACACAAAAACAGATGAAAACAATCGACAATAGTAAAATGCTCGGTATGAGATTTGATCATATGAGTCACAAGTCAGCCGGCGTCAAGTCAAATCCCCACGCTTGGGGTGAAAGTCAGAGTCCGGTGGTGCGATTTTTTCCTACCGCACCGTTGAGATTGTTCACAGAAGAGAGCAGTCTGCTCTTCAGTTACTTGAGATGTCCTGGTTCGTTCAGTGGTTAAGGCTCGCCATCTCCCTCGTCAGGAAGAAATCCAGTTCTCGTTCCAAGTGAGTGATCATAGGAGTCGGGATCAAACCCAAGGAAAAAAAAAACCCAGCCTGTAAACAACAGGACTGTTAGCGAGTTGGCATCGACCCTTCTCGTCACATCACAGCATAAAGTCTTACAGACTTAAACAAATGCTTCACTCTATTGGCATAGCCAATCATGTTTGGGTTCACAGTTCAACTAACATAACATCAATTTGATTGTCTATTAAAATAATTCTCAGTAGCTCTGGAAATATAATTACATATGACAACAATTGTTCAGCTCAATAGGCTCAGTTAGATTCTATTACTCTACACTATTCAACAAGAAATACATTCATGACAACAAGGATACATTTAGTTGTGTTTCTATACAGCATTGTGACACCTTGTATATCTGTAACACAATAAATAAATAAATAAATAAATAAATAAATAAATAAATAAAATGTTCTATAACAAAATTCAACAAAATATAAATTCTGGTCCTTTGGTCCACCTTTGTAAAATAATTCCTCCCTAATCAGTTAGCTTTTATTTATTTTTATTTATCTATTTTTTTTTATTATTAAATGTTTGGTTAAGGGACGCATTGCTAATTCTATGGCGTTAGCTATAACGCCCCTGAGGACCTTGTACATCTAGGCCGTACCACCATTAACTGGCGGTTTGAGCCGTTAACTCCTGGGAATCCCATATGCCCTACCGCCGTTAACTGGCGGTTTGAGCCGTTAACTCCTATATGCCCTACCACCGTTAACTGGTAGTTTGAGATGTTAACTCCTGGGATCTAACGTCTAGCAGCCCACTGCTGTCACCTCGGTTGCTGTAATTAGCTTTTTGAATTTAATAATTTACTGAATTTAATCTCATTCACTCACCAACGCGCTCCAACGGTTCCCTCCTACAGAGGATTGGTTCACTCTGTCGTCTCCACACAAATCTATAAGAATGGAATTAATTTGATAAGCTATTTAAGTTTCCTTTTTTTTTTTAAGTTGCATCGTTAGCTTTTTCTCTTCTTTTTTCTTTACTCACCGCGTTGGTTCCAAGTTCCTAGCTCTTATTAGAAGGAGTCAAGTCCGCCTCTCCCTCTATCTATGCGGCACCCAAATCAGGGTTCTTCACGGCCTCGACCGTTGTTTTTTTTCTCTCTCTCTCTCTCTCTAACCGCTCAGTCTTTGCTTTCTGTATCTGCGTGCTGCACAGCCGTTTGTCTCTCCTCTCGCTCAGCTGCGTCGCACGGTTTTATTTCGCGGAGGCGGGACTTATTTCTCTCAGCCAATGAAATTTCAGATTCCCACCTGGACCAATAGTATACAGCTTTCCTCTTCTGTTTCTGTTAGTGATGTTCAAGATTCTTGTTTTAACCGATGTTTAATATTAAACTCGTTATTTTAGTTATTCACCCTTCCAATAATTCATTATGAAATTATCTATTAGTTAATTAGATATCTATTAATTAGTATTGTTAATTTCCTTAATTTATATTTTATATTTTATCTAAATTGAGGATGGATCATATTGGTAAGCCAATTAGTTAATACCTCATTAAGGTTCTAGCTTCTGGGTTACAAACACATCGTCCACAATGGCTGCCACGCCCCTCAGGCCCTCGTAGGTCTCATCCACGCGTCGTTGGAACTGATCCTGGGCTGAGATTATGCCGAAGGGCAGCCTGAGGAAGCGGTACCTGCCAAACACAGTATTAAATGTGGTTAACAGAGATGATTCGTGGCTTAGCTTAATGGCCCAGTAGCCCGATCTGGCATCCAAAACACTGAAATACTTGGCCCCAGCAAGTTTTGTGGTGACATCCTCCAAGGTGGGTAGAGGGTAATGGGGCCTTTGTATAGCCTTGTTGAGGGGTCTGGGGTCCAGACATACTCGGAGTCTGCCTGTTTTGGGTTTTTCCACAACAACAAGTGCATTCACCCAGTCCGTAGGATCTGTCACCTTGCATATGATTTGATTCCTTTCCATGCTGTCAAGCTCGTCTTTGAGTCGGGCTCGCAGAGCGATGGGAATTCGACGAGGTGGGCTGACTGTGGGTGCGACTTCTGGGTTTACATGGAAACTGCATTCACCAGGAAATTCTCCTATCCCTTTGAACACGTCAGCGTACTCGTCTAGTATTGCCTGCGAACTGTTGGTTGTCTTTTCTCTTTCCTCCGTCACGGCCATCATGATCCTGACCAGATTTAGGTCACGGCAGGCTTTCATTGCTAATACAGGTGGGGCGCTTGTGTTGACAACATGGAATTCCAACGTGCGAGTTTTGTCTTTGTGTTTGCATTTTAGCTGGCATTTTCCTTCCACACTGAGCGAGTGTCCCCCGTAATCTGTGAGCTTGTGCGTGACTTCACTGTCACATGTGGCTTCAGTGTCACATGTGGGAAGAGCGTCTGGAACATGTTGGCTGGAATTGTGTTCGCTTGTGCCCCAGTGTCGACCTTGAACCTCACTGTCTGTGGGGGAGAACCAAGTTGCATGTCAGCATATGCTTGCTCATCGTTTCTTCCTTCATTTTCTATTGTGATGCTATCAATGTAGAAACAGTCTTGCTCCTCATCTGTGTCCTCATTTGTCACTTCTATGTTCTCTCTCACAAAGTGTACTGATTTGAGGTGGGCTTTTGCCTGCGAAGGGAGTTTTGACCTGCATGCTCTTGCAAAATGGTTCATTTTCTTGCATTTTGCACATTGCTTTCCTTTTGCTGGGCAGATGTCTTTATTATTGTGTTGTCCAGCACAATAGCTGCACGTTTTCAGTATTACTTTAGCGTGTTCCTTTGGTTTCACGCTTCTTGTTTGATGTTCTTGTCTGTGTGGATTCCTGCCGATAGCATGCACCGTTTCCTGGCCCCTCGAATGGCCCATATATTTTAGCTGCTGCTTTGCTAGCTCGTGTGATCGTGCTATATCTATAGCTTTCTCAAGCGTGAGCTCTGCGCCTTGGCTGAGTAGCTTTTCTCGGACGTGTGGCGAGTTAGTGGCGAATACGATGCGGTCCCTGACCATTTCATCTGTACTTGGGTATCCAAAGTCTTTAGCAAGCAGTTTCAGTTCTGTAATAAACTGTTCAAACGCCTCATTTTCACCCTGCATCTTTTCATGGAACTTATATCTGGCGTAGATTGGGTTCGCTTTCGGTGTGATGTAATCGGTGTACTTATCGTAGTACGTCTGAAGCTTTTTGGAGTCATCTGCGGTGAGTGTCCACGTGTTGTAGACGTCCCGTCCTTTCTCACCGACCCATAGAAGAAGGTAGCTGCATTTGTCTGCCTCCTCTTTCTCCCGAAAAGGACCAGCGAACATTAGCTCGGCGTGCTGCTTGAAGCGCCGCCATGCCTCGGGTGGGTTGCTAGAGTCCCAATCCATGCGCGGTGTGGGAACGCCGTAAGCCTCCATGTCTGCGTTGTCTGACGGCGAGGGGTTGCGTATAAAACCGCTACTCTGACACCATGTATTGTCCTCTCTGGATACCAGACTTAATAAAATGCACGCACACACCGAACTCCGTCCCAATTCCACTTTATTTCCTCATTTTACCTTTTCACATCCTTCCTGTCGGTTTTCTCCTGACTTACAACAACACAACGCCATCTAGTGGCTGGGCGAACAATAGGTCAACATGTTACAGGAGGGACTGGTATTCACCCGATCCTGGATCTGAGGGCCCTGAACCGATGCCTCAGAAAGTACAGATTCAAAATGCTCACGCTCTCATCCCTTTTGCGTCGGATTCACCAGAACGACTGGTTCACCTCAATCGACCTGAGGGACGCATACTTTCATATTCCCGTGTACCCTCCACACAGGAAATTTCTGAGGTTTGCCTTTCAGGGAGTGTGTTACGAATACACCGTGCTCCCATTCGGCCTCTCGCTGAGCCCGAGGGTGTTTGTCAGGTGTACGGAGGCGGCGATCACCCCTCTGAGAGGGAGGGGCATTCGGCTGGCCACGTATTTAGACGACTGGCTCCTGCTGGCACGGTCCAGAGAGGAGGCAGCGTCAAACACGCTGGTTTTGATCCATCAATTGTGTGGTCTGGGTTTCAGAATTAACTGGCAGAAAAGCGCTTTGCTCCCCTCCCAGAAAACAACCTTTCTAGGCAGGGGCGTAGCACCAAATTCTGGGCCCTAGGTACAAGTCTTCTAGGTGGGCCCCCATGCTCAATTACTTTATATCTCTCTTACACATTTTTTGTCATGCTATAAGACAAGATAGTAAATATGATCTTAGTTTAACCTCTATATTGAGCAAATACAAATGCCAGCATAATAAAAGTGAAATGCCCAGATTTCACATATAATTATTTTTATTTGCCAACAATGTGTTCAAACAAAACTCCTGGAATTTATTTTCCAGTAAATGCACTGACGGGTCTTCATGTTAGCAAAATCACTTATGAGATCTTTAAAGTGCAATCCTTTGGCTAACTGGCTTTCAATAGAAAGAAGAGCTAGGCTGTTCAGTCTATCCTGGGACATTGTTGATCTCAAATAATTTTTCACCAGTTTCAGTTTGCTAAAAGCCCGTTCACCCCCAGCAACAGTCACAGGTAGTGTGCAAAAAATCCTCAGTCCAATACAAACTTCTCCAAAAATGCTCTGTAATTGCATCCTGTAGATGGCATTAAGCAGCTCAAGAGGAGACCGAATGTGTGGAAATATGGCACCATATATTGTTCTCAGGTGTAGCATCTCATTCTCAAATTCAGCTGTGAGATTCTTGTAATATTTTCTCATCAGTGCCTGGCATGATGTCTTCATCTGCTCTTCAGTCATGTCTGTCATGGTTCATGATGTTAAGCTTTGCTGATTGATATATTAAATACATATGACATGAAATAAACCAGGTTCTCTCTGTGAATGTAATGCACTCTAAATTTTATAATCCCTGCATTATCAGCCAAATTATAAGATTGTCCGTTTTCAAGATCAAATATAAAGAAATTTAAAATAGGCTTAAAATATCTAACCAAGTCAATAACAATCCTCTAACACCAGTGTCATCATGCTATACGAACAACAGTGGCAGCTTCACATTCCTGAGATTACCACGAATCCATCGATACCACGTTTGTCCTGGTCCATGACTGGGAAGGAGCTGAAATATCCACACAGAGTGAACCTGTTTTTACTGCGAGGTCCGCGGCGGCCGCCCGCGATAATAATTCTGATTAATATATATATATTAATTAGTGTTTTCACTGATAACACTAATTAATTTATATTTGATCTTGATGGTGAAACTAAAGGCGTTTAACACTGAACACCTAACATGAATGCAGCTTCTGAGAGCTAGCTAATATCAGCTAAAACTGTGTTCTGCTGCTTCTCACCTTCCTTCTACTTGCTTCTGTTCAATTAACTTTTTCTCCTTCTTTTCTTTTCTTTTCTTTTCTGGAAGCCAGATTTCCCTTTCTTGGGAAAAGACATGACTGACTCTCCTGCCTCCAGCTCTGGCTGTCGGCATCTGTGATGTCTCATAGCTGTACATGCAGCCGTGCAGCCCCTGGCCGCTGGTGTGGACTAAACCACTTTGCACATTTTTAAGGGGTGATAGATGCCTCAGAGATTATTCAGTTATTATTTTTAAGGCGAAATTCTGTTTCTTAACCTCTTTATCCAGGTAAAGGGAAGTTTATTAAGACATTAAGTAAGTTGGGGGGAAAAAACAACAACAATAAAACATTTTTATTCAAAGCTGTCTCAGGGCCCCTCCCTGCAGTGGGCCCTGGTCTGAATCTGGACTCAGGGGCGTTCACGGCCCGTCCCTCGGCACCGCGCGCTCTCGCGCTGCCTGGCACGCTTCCGCCTACACAGTTCGGTGCGGTTTGCGTTATGCCTCAGGCTTTTGGGTCTCATGACGTCGGCTATTTCAGTGGTACCACTCGGCCGTCTACACATGAGAGATTTTCAACGCTGGGTGGCTTCTCTGGGTCTCTCTCCAGTGCGCCACAGAGCGCGCAGGGTGACGGTCTCTGTAGCGTGCGTCGCAGCGTGCGTCGCGGCGCACCGCTGTTGGCGTCACCCCTCCCTCTTGGCACAGGGGGTGCCTTTGGGGTTGGTTCTCGTGAGGAAAGTGGTCACGACAGATGCGAGCCTGTCAGGTTGTGTGTGGGGGGGGGGGAGGCTCCTGGAGGGCCGCTCTGTCAGGGGTGTGTGGAGCAGAGAGCTCTGGGGGACACACATAAATTATCTGGAACTCCTCGCGGTCTTTCTGGCCCTGAGGCGCTTCCTGCCTTTTCTCTCCGGCCATCATGTCCTAGTGAGAACAGACAACACCACGACTGTGGCTTATATAATCCGCCAGGGGGGGCTGCGCTCCATGCGGTTACACACGCTGGCACGCAGACTGATCCTATGGTGCAGCAGGCATCTCCTCTCAATCAGAGCCACTCACGTCCCGGGTGTTCTGAATCGGGGGGCGGATCTGTTGTCCAGAGGGACACCCCTGTACGGGGATTGGAGCCTGCATCCAGCAGTGGTGGAACAGATTTGGATCCGGTTCGGCACAGCCGTGGTGGATCTTTTTGCCTCCAAGGAGAATGCTCAGTGTCCACTGTTCTTCTCCCTGTGCGACCGAGACGCTCCACTCGGCGTGGACGCGCTGGCGCACGACTGGCCACGGGGACTGCTTTACACTTTTCCCCCAGTGGCCCTGATACCACCCACCTTGCTGAGGGTACGAACCCAGCGCCACACTCTCATTCTGGTGGCCCCATACTGGCCGGCCATGCATTGGGTGGCGGACATTTTCCAGCTCATGGAGGGCCAACCTTGGAAACTGCCGCTTCGCAGGGACCTGGTGTCCCAAGCGGGAGGCTCGATCTTCCACCCTCATCCAGAACGGCTGGCCCTGTGGGCCTGGCCCCTGAGGGGTGCGGGCTAGTGTCAGCAGAGCTGCCCCAGGCAGTCATTCGAACCATTCAGAATGCCAGGGCCCCCTCCACTAGGTCCCTATATGACTGTAAATGGAGGGTGTTTGAAGCCTGGTGTCAGGGCAGGGAGGTCTCACCCTTCCAATGCCCGGTGAACGTCATTCTGTCTTTCCTGCAAGACTTGTTGGATGGGAAGAAGGCTTTCTCCACCATTAAAGTGTACCTAGCAGCCATTTCCGCCCGACACTTGGGTTTTGGGAAGAAAGGGGCAGGTCAACACCCCCTGGTGTGTAGCTTCATGAGGGGCGCGCGCAGGCTTCTCCATGTGTCTCGACCCCTGGTGCCCTCATGGGATCTGTTCTTGGTGCTGTCGGCCCTCTCCGGGCCTCCATTTGAACCTATGGACGGCCTGGACCTTAAGATCCTGTCTCTTAAGGTGGTGCTACTCCTGGCTTTGGTATCTGCAAAGCGAGTTAGTGACTTACAGGCTCTCTCTGTGCACCCATCCTGCACCCAGTTTGCACCCGGTGACATGAAGGTGTCCTTGAAGCCCAACCCTGCCTTTGTGCCTAAGGTAGTGGGCTCCTTTTCTCCTATTATCCTCACAGCTTTCTACCCGCCACCCTTCTCCTCTCCTGAGGAGGAGCGGTTGCACAAGCTGTGTCCGATTCGCGCGCTCAAGGAGTATGTGAATCGGACGGAGAGCCTTCGCAGTGGGGACCAGCTTTTTGTGTCATGGGGTGGGCCTCGTAAGGGGAAACCCGTCACAAAGCAGCGGCTTTCCCACTGGATTGTGGAGGCTATTTCTATGGCTTACTCCTGTCAGGGCATTCAGGCACCTGTAGGGCTCAGGGCCCATTCTACTAGGGGCTTGACTGCTTCTTGGGCCCTTTTTCGGGGGCTGTCAATCCAGGAGATTTGTGCTGCAGCACGTTGGGCTTCTCCACTTGCATTTGCACGCTTCTATAAGCTTGATGTTTCGGTCCCTGCAATGACTCACACGATTCTGAGTGTGGGGTCTTTGGCGGGCCAGGACGTATCCCTGTAGGTTGGTGATCGCTGGATAAGCTGTCTGGCAATACGGGAGTCTCCATATCCCATAGTGAGACATCGAAACGAATGTTAAGAAAGAGAACTTTAGGTTACAGTCGTAACCCCGGTTCTCTGAGTAACATGAGTGAGATGTCTCACCAGACAACCCTTCTTGCTGGGCGAAGTGAGAAGAGGTGTTTATCTTGAATAGTGCGTGCGTGGGGACGCTTGCTACTTATAGTAGCAGGTGACGCGTACGTCACGGTCACTGGCCAATCAGGATTGGCGTATTGAGATAAGTGCTTCTGAGGAATCTGCGGAGGGGCGTATCCCATAGTGAGACATCTCACTCATGTTACTCAGAGAACCGGGGTTACGATAGTAACCTAAAGATTTTTCAGGTTTAATATTAATTGTTTTCTAATTAAATTCTCATTCCAAAAGCTGCGAATGTTTTACACACACACACACACACACACACACACACACACACACACACACACACACACACACACACACACACACACACACACACACACACACACACACACTGTCATACAATATCCCAAAGAATCAAACCAATGAAATCCGCCCCCTCTGATGGAGATTCGTGAGGCTCCTGCTCCTCCAGCTGTGGATGTTCAAAAGATCAGGGGCGGCGTTAGGCCCGGCTACTTAATTGGGCTGAAGCCCCAGATGTTTTATGAACAGCCCCGGATCTAAATCGCGGAAGTAACATGCAGTACCAAAGTCCAACAGAGAGGGAGCAGCTGTCAGTAGTTTGTATACAGCCTGCCTGAGCCTCCACCACTGAAGAAGAAGCCCTTCAGCAGCCGGCTTCTTCTAAACTCTGCCTGAAACGCATGAGTGAAGATGGACATAAGGACGTTTTTTAGACAAAAAGTACCGCGACAGAACCCCAGCTTTAATGAGACTGGTGCTGACTCAGATTTGTGAGTCTTATTTGAAATTTGTTGTGATGCTGGTTTGCCTAAAGTTAGCTTACTATCAGGTAAAGTTGTTGGAGAAAGAAAGGGAATATTTACTATCATCTCACACTAAACACTAACAGGAACAATACTCTGCCCTGAATATGCTTAATATGTAGCTTCAGATTAAAAATTATGTGGTACAAGACAAATATATATGATTTTGACTACTGCGTGTCACGTGTGTGTGAGTGTGTGCGTGCGCGTGTGTGTTAAGCCCCGGATCTTCTTCAGTCCTAAATATGCCCCTGCAAAAGATGTGTCAATATTTATTTTAGGTGTTGAAATTTAAATCATAAGCTATATAATGATTTGATTATGCGTCAACACAAATGATTCTGCATCCTTGTGAGTTGGTGTGTGTGAGACAATCTACTGCTCCATGAGAGCTGCAGGGCAGTTCCATAAAGTTTAATTATATGTTGCAATCCCAGTGGAGGGGCTGAGATTAGACTAAATTAAATTGTGTTGGGGTGCATAAAACGTTTCTGTGCTGGAGAGAATGCAAACTCTTACAAAAGCACACACGCACACACACACGCACACACACACACACACACACACACACACACACACACACACACACACACACACACACACACACACACACACACACACACACACACATATGATGGTGACTGAGAGTTCAGTTCACTGTCTGGACTCTTGAAGGTGATGATAAAAGTAGAACGTTTCTTTGTGTGGAAAAAATGTAGACGTGAAGCTAAAACACAAAATATACTGTAAAAATCTAGGAATCAAGGTAACATTCACTCAAAAACATCCATATTTTAATTTACATTGCATTCTTTATCTGTTTTTGTCACCCAAAGGAGTAAAATATGTTACAACACAATTACACATTCTTCCAAATATAAACACAAATCTTGTGTGGTCCTGTAGGTGGCAGTATCTGCGGTAAGGTGTTTCTCGTTTTCAGTGTTGCACTATATAGCGGTTCGGTGTTTGTGGCTTGCTAAAATTAATTCAATTTCTCTGTACTAAGATATGTCTGAGTTATTGCAGCACATAAGCACGCAAAAACACACATTTTATGTTGTTCTCCTAGCTTTTAGGGAACCATTTGAGTTTGCACGCAGTTTATTTGGTGTTGAACGAGTTGCACGTCCAGTTAGCTTAGCCTCAGCATGGCTATGGCTACTTTTGTCTCTGCTTCTCCGTCTCCTATCTCTTGCTCTCTGTGTCAGATGTTTAGTTACTCCTCTGCCTCCTTCAGTGATAATGGTACGTGTAATAAATGTAGCATTTTTGTAGCTTTGGAGGCGAGGGTGTCGGAATTGGAGGCCCGGCTTCGCACTGTTAAAAAGCCCGTAGATAGTCGTAGCTACTTAGCTTGCGCTGGGCTAACTAGCTCAGAACCACCCCGTAGCAGTCCTCCAGCAGAACCCGAGCAGCCAGGACCTCAGGCCGGCTGGGTGACGGAACACAGGAAGCATAGAACCCAGCCCGTGGGACACCACCAACCCGTCCACGTCTCAGATTTTCCCCGCTCAGTGACGCACCCACTGACAAGCCGACTCAGATCATTGGCAGCTCCATAGTCAGAAACATGGCATTAGATACTCCAGCAACCATAGTTAAATGTTTACCTGGGGCCAGAGCGGGCGACATTAAATTTTACCTGAATTTGCTGGTTAAGGATAAGCATAAACACAGTAAGATTGTTATTCACGCTGGCGGTAACGACATCCGGTTACGCCAATCGCAGGTCACTGAAATCAATGTTGCTTCGGTGTGTAAGTTTGCCAAAACAATGTCGGATTTTCTCTGGCCCCCTGCCTGATCGGATCAGTGACGACATGTTTAGCCGCACGCTGTCTTTGAACAGCTGGTTGTCTAGGTGGTATCCTTAAAACAACGTGGGCTACATTGATAATTGGAAAACTTGTGGGGGAATTCCTGATCTGATGCAAAGAGACGGCATCCATCCCTCTTTGGATGGAGCAGCTCTTCTTTCTAGGAACATGGTCACTTTTATTAGTCCTCCATGACAACCCAGGGTCCAGACCAGGAAGCAGAGTTGTAGTTTTACACACCCACATGCAGCATCGGCAGTGTTACCCACCCACCAATTGAGACAGTGTCCTGCCCACGGCCAAAATCACACAGATTAAATATCAGGCTTAATAAAGCAAATCATGGAAATCTCATAAACATTAGAACAAATTCAACTGAGCAGAAAACTAGACAAACAAAATGTGGGTTATTGAACATTAGGTCTATTTTTTCGAAGACTTTGTTAGTTAATGACTTGATTTGTGACAATCAGATTTATTTGTTCTCTCTCACAGAATCCTGGCTGCAGCAAGAGGACTATGTTAGTTTAAATGAGTCGACTCCTTTTAATGATTTAAATAATAATATTGCTCGAAGTACAGGGCGGGGAGGAGGAGGAGCAACCATTTTTCATTCAGACCTATTAATCAATCCCTTACCAATTAATAGTTACAGTTCTTTTGAACATCCTATTCTTAGTTTTCCTAATCCATATTGCAAAACTGTAAAACCACTCTTGTTTGTAGTTTTATTTCGTCCACCAGGCCCTTACTCTGAGTTTTTGGATCAGATCTCTGATTTTTTATCTGACTTGGTGCTAAATACTTTTTTTTTTTTGGTGCTATATACTGATAAGGTCATTGTAGTGGGGGATTTTAACATTCGTGTGGACATTAAAAATGATAGCCTCAATGTAGCCTTTAGTAATATCTTAGGCTCAATTGGTTTTCCCCAAAGAATACATAGCTCCACCCACTCCTGCCATCATACATTAGACGATGTGCTGACGTATGGCGTAGAGTGTGAGGAAATAACGATATATCCACATAATCCAGTCCTCTCGGACCACTTTTTGGTAGCCTTCGAGTTTTTTATAACTGAGTTCTCGAGACATGAAAGTAAATTTCACTGTAGTCGGTCTCTATCTGACAACGCTGTTGCATCTTTTAAATCTACTGGTCCATCTGTACTATCTCCAGCATCTCAGAGGAACGTAGCACAGGGCAATATTTTTATTTCTAGCCCTTCACAAATTCATACTTTAGTTCATAATGTTTTTTCCTCTTTACTTGTGGCATTAGATGATGTTGCCCCTTTAAAAAAGAGGGTAATTAGGGACAGGAAGTTGGCTCCCTGGTTTAATTCTCATTTATGAACTTTAAACAAAACTCTGGAAAACTGGAGAAAACATGGCACTCTACACACCAGGAGGAGTCCTACTTATCCTGGAAAAATGGTCTTGTGTTTTATAAAAATAAACTTCAACAAGCTAGAACTGCTTATTTTTCATCGCTAATTGAAGAGAATAAGAATAATCCAAAATTTCTTTTCAGTACAGTTGTCAAACTTACACAGAATCATAGCTCGGAACCATCTATTCCCTTAGCCCTCAGCAGCAACGACTTTATGGGATTTTTCCCAAGTAAAATTAATTCTATTAGAAACAAAATCATTAGCATCCTCCCTAATGCGATTTCTTCTTCCTCAGTAAGTGAGGCAGCATCAGAGGTGACTGTAGAACCTCATCTGTGTTTGAACTGTTTTGATCCAGTTGAGCTTTCAGAGTTATCAAAAATATTAGCTTCATCTAAACCTTCAACTTGCATTTTGGATCCAATCCCAACCAAATTATTTAAAGATGCATTTCCTTGGGTTACTGCCCCCATTCTAGATATAATCAATCTATCCTTAGTAAATGGATATGTACCACAGGATTTTAAGGTTGCTGTAATGAAACCTTTACTTAAGAAGCCTTCTCTGGATCCAGATGACCCAACGAATTATAGACCAATTTCTAACCTTCCATTTTTATCCGAAGTCCTTGAGAAAATAGTGGCCATCCAAGTATGTGAGCATTTAAACACTAATGATCTGTTTGAGGAATTTCAGTCTGGTTTTAGAGAGTATCACAGCACTGAAACTGCGTTAGTGAGAGTTACAAATGATATTCTCATGGCCTCAGATAAGAATCTTGTGTCTGTTCTAGTCTTGTTAGATCTCAGTGCTGCTTTTGACACAGTTGATCACAATGTTCTTTTAGAAAGGTTGAACATGTTGTAGGGATCAAAGGAACAGCACTAGGCTGGTTTAAATCCTCCCTGTCTGATAGATACCATTTTGTAAACATAAATTACTTGACTCGATGCAATTTGCTGGGTTCCTTTTTTAGGAAACATTTTTGCTGATTGGCACAATGAACTGACCTGAATTGGAATGTGTATTATGTGAAGTGCCTTGAGATGACTCTTGTTGTGATTTGGCGCTATATAAATAAAATTGAATTGAATTGAATTGAACATGACAAATCTTCATACTCCATGGTTACTTGTGGAGTACCACAGGGTTCAGTGCTTGGACCAATTCTTTTTACTATATATATGCTCCCAATTGGTAAAATCATTAGACAGCATGGGATAGACTTCCACTGTTATGTTGACAATACTCAGTTATATCAATCCATTAACACTGATAAACCTAATCATTTAGTTAGATTACAGGCTTGTCTTGAAGACATAAAACATTGGATGACTCAAATCTTTTTGCTTTTAAATCAAGACAAGATTGAAATTCTTATTTTTGGACCAGATATTCAGAAAAGGAAATTGCTTGGTCAGTCAAGCTCCATCATACATCAGTGACCTGATTTTTCCATATGTTCCTAACCGAGCACTTCGCTCTCAGACTGCAGGTTTACTGGTGGTTCCCAGAATATCTAAAAATAGAATGGGAGGCAGATCTTTTAGTTATCAGGCTTTTCTCTTGTGGAGCCAACTCCCAGCTTTAGTCCATGAGGCAGACACCTTGTCTACTTTTAAGACTAGGCTTAAAACATTTTTATTTGATAGGGCCTATGGGTAAAATCTGATGTTAGCCTAGATCTGGGCAAGTGGGGGAGTAGAGGGAGGTGGAGTGTACAGTCAGTAAAGACGACTCTCCCTTGCCCTGCCTCCAACATGCCTCCATCTAAAAGGCTAGGTTATCCAGAGTAATCTCTGTAGTTATGCTGCTATAGGCTTAGACTGCTGGAGGACACACTGTACACACTGACCACTTTCCACACACTACTACTTTCTTATACAAACTGCTCTTTAACTGTATTATTTTCTGCAATTTCAGCTGTTAACTTTATTTTTTCTCTAAGCGTTTTTCTCCTCAGAAGAAGCTACAATGATGTTCTGCTGAGCTGTGGTAGCCTCATGGAAGGGGCCATCATTTTGAACAAGGTTGTAAACCATTTAAAAATTCTCCCTCTCCTGATAATAATATTTTACTTTCTTTGACACTGAATGTGCTACTACTAGTTTACCCGTTTAATTATAGATTCATTAGGATAAAAACAATAAAGTTTATCTCTCACCAAATAGAATATTTACTAAGAAATCACATTGTAACCATAGAAATATTACTTGGTGTGTGTGTGTGTGTGTGTGTGTGTGTGTGTGTGTGTGTGTGTGTGTGTGTGTGTGTGTGTGTGTGTGTGTGTGTGTGTGTGTGTCTGCTCTGTCTTCTCGATCCCCAGTGAGTCGTGGAGGATGGCTGCTTATACTGAGCCAGGATCCTCTGGAGGTTTCTTCCTGTTAAAAGGGAGTTTTCCTCTCCACTGTCCCTGCATGCTTACTTAGCTTGAGGATTGCTGTAGCGTCAATAACACTCGATGCAATTTGCTAGGTTCCTTAAATAGGAAACTTTTTTTGTGATTGGCTTAATGAATTGACCTGTATGGAATGTTTATTATGTGAAGTGCCTTGAGACGACTCTTGCCGTGATTTGGTGCTATATAAATAAACTTTAATTGAATTGAATTGATATAGCTGCGCAGTGGCGCAGTGGTTGGAGCTGTTGCCTTGCAGCAAGAAGGTCCTGGGTTCGCTTTCCGGCCTGGGATCTTTCTGCATGGAGTTTGCATGTTCTCCCTGTGCATGCGTGGGTTCTCACAGGGTACTCCGGCTTCCTCCCACAGCCCAAAAACATGACTGTTAGGTTGATTGGTCTGTCCAAATTGTCCTTAGGTGTGAGTGTGTTTGTGTGTGCATGAATATTTGACCTGTGTGTCTCTGTGTTGCCCTGCGATGGACTGGCTCTCTGTCCAGGGTGTACCCCGCCTGTTTGCCCATTGACCGCTGGAGATAGCCATCCCCCCCCCCCCCCCCCCCCACACACACACACCCACCGTGACCCTGCGTGGACAAGCGGGTTCAGAATTGAATTGAATCTTGTGTTTCTAGTCGGCTTCACCTACTAGCTCCTCTCTGTGGCTTTGTGCTGCAGCATTCACTGACTCTGTCGCACCTCTCTGACTCAAAACAGCTGCTCAATCACTGGAAAAGGAACTGGTGGCAATAATTGAAAGCAAAACAAAGAAGTTGCTGCAAAATTCTAAATGAGCAACAAGAGCATTTAAAGGAACTGCACATTTACATGCACATTCTCCATGGCTCTTATAGGATTAGAGCAGCTGTTTGATCCTGTATCATTAAAAGAATACCAAGAGGGACGTTTAAAGTGAAAACACATTGACAACACGTCAACATTTGTCTTCACATTCTGTAAACTCCCCTTTTTGCAGATGTTAAAAATAACCAAATCCTCGCTAAAGACACACATACAGTTGTTTCATTTTATTAACAATACCAAATCAATTTTTCAAAAAGGAACGACCTATGATGCAAGGGCTCGATACACGGGAGGCGACAAATGGCCGCGATCAGTGAAATTCGTTACTGTCACTTTTATTACCTGACACATGGGAGGCGACCCGTAGTAGTGGCCAGCGGCAAAGCCGTCGACACGTTCTGTTCTATGGTGAAATCGAATCTTCCGATGTTTTGATTGGCTGTGTCAGGTTGGAGGGAAGTAAGGTTATTTAAGTGGTTGAGAGTGAAAAAAAATAAGCAGTAAATATGATGTTTCACAAGGTGACAAACATTTTACAAAAACGTTTTGCGTTTGTAAAGTACACTTACCTGATGTGTTAATTCTGGCACCAACAATTTCCCATGCCACGACCTTTTTGTGAATTTCTCTATATTCTTTGGTAGAAATATTGTACAGTTCTGGGAAATCCATCACAGCAAGTATCAAGTTCTCCTCCATGTTTGCTCGGAGATGTACCGGACATCCTGTCCGCTCATTGGTCAGTGAATGAAACCTCCGTTGATTGGTCCTCGTCCGAGTGACAGCGATGAAAAGTTGAAAATATTTCAACTTTCTGGGATCGCGTCGCTGGGTCGCCTGTGCACGACACATGCACGAGCGCAAAATTTCACACGCACGTTTTTCGCGTTTCCCTCAGTAGGAGGGAGACCCCGATTATCACTTTGTCGTGCAAGTCTCATTGAAAATGAAGGGAGGAGAGGCGATGTCGCCTCCCGTGTGTCGAGCCCATAAGAATATCAGAGTTTATCCATGTAGAAAGACTGCACTGATTCAGTAGAAACAATTCGCATTTGCTCCAACACAACAGTCACATTTGATTTCTTTACTAAACCTGAGTATCATCATCTCTAAAGGTATGGTAAAGGTATACATATTTACATCAAAACATATGTGTAGCCCAAGAAATAATGCAATCTACTGCATGCATTTCTAAAAATCACTTCATGGTAACAACAATCTGAGTGGACAACAATGAGCAGCTGAGGTGATGTCCACAGAGAAGGAAACAGCCAATCAGATGTGCTGCTCACATGCTGATGAGTACCATCTTTAACTGTTTATGATTAAAAAGATGTTTTTCATTCAGCTGAGTTTTTGTTTTCATCTGAAGATGATGTACTGGGTTGTGTAATCCTCCTCATCTTTTAACCTCTAAGTCTGGAAGTCTCCACCTACGATAAGAAATAACAAACCTTTTGGGTGGGGGTGAAAGGTCAAAAGAAGTTTAGCTCTGTGAATGTTCAGCTGTGAAACGCGGACTTGTTCACCTGTAGAAAGGAGGGGGGTAGGGTCTGAAAACTGTTTTAACTTTGTCAGTTCAGTTGTGTACGATGTTGTGGAGAGGTGATGGTACATCTGTATGATAAGATAGGTCAGCTGTGTGTGTGTGTGTGTGTGCGTGTGTGTGTGTGTGTGTGTGTGTGTGTGTGTGTGTATGTGTGTGTGTGTGTGTGTGTGTGTGTGTGTGTGTGTGTGTGTGTGATTGTGTGCATGTGTGCATGTGTGTGTGTGTGTGTGTGTGTGTGTGTGTGTGTGTGTGTGTGTGCGTGCGTGTGTGTGTGTGCATGTGTGTGTATGCATGAGTGTGTGTGCGTGCTACCATGGAAATATTAATGACTATATTTACTCTTTTCTGAAGTTGGTTTTTTTAGATCAACTAGTAGAATTTACTTGTAAATGCTTTCTTTCACTCAAATGCCAAAAGCAGAGTTTTCTACTCAAAATGTAGATCTATTTATGCATATTTATGTTTTCAAAAATGAATAAGAAAGATAATAAATGCGCTATTTAATAACACTTTGGAGTTGATCCAAACGTTTCTACATTCCTGAAGAGACAAACTTAGAACAGAATGTCTCTGTGGTGAGCTCACGAGGATGAATATATATCATCATCTTTGTGAAACGCTTTTCTCTAGAATTCAAAATGTGCAGTGGAATCAAAACACACAGGAGCTTAATTAGGATTAGAGCAGCGATTATGTTTTAATATTACAGCAATAATAGGATGACACATTTATACATTTAGCCACATTAATCTGAGGATCAGTATTTATAAAACAGTGACAAATACGGATTGGAACATTTAAAGCACTTGAATGGCTCGTTGTCTTTCGGACTTTCAGACTTGATCTGACTCGCTCTTTCTCTTTAAAGTTGGGTTTTGTAGTCGTGCCATGTTTTCTGCATACTTGAAATAGCAGAAAAGCAGAACGGTAAGTCGTAGCACATAAGGTTTCCATATGTTGTTTATATCTTAGCTTTTGGGTTTTTTCTTTGGTTTTTAGCAGCGAGTGCTCATGTTCGCAAGGAAATAATTATAGAAATCACAGGCAGCCCAGATGTAGCCCGTGGTGAGAGTATGCTTATGGCAAACATTACCAGCCTTCTGAGAAATTAAAAATATCTGCTGGTGAAGGAGGGCGGACCCGTGCCTTTAAAGGCTGAACGTTCTGCGGCTCGGGAAGTCGGGGCTCAGTTGTGGTTTCAGAAACACGTCAGTTGAAGAGTTGTAAGTTTTTCCAGAAGGACTTTTCTTTTGTCCACTAACGACAGCTGACCAGACCTCATTCTGACGGATGTTTTCATAGATCTGGTACATACCTAAACCTTTCCTTTGTGGTAATTACCAAGAATTAAACGAGTCACAGGAAGTGGAAAAGAATTGTATCATTTTAGCTCTTTGAGGTTCTTGTTGACCATTTGAGCATACTTTAAGCCCTTTTTAGAAGACACACTGAGCCGACCAATCAGCGCGGTACTGCCGCCACAGTGTGTCTTATGAACGTGCAGTGGCGGCATGGCGATGCAGAGATTTTGCCGTGTTTGTGCTGCCATGCCTGGTAGTAATTTTACTGCGACGCTGAACTTGTGATTGCACATTACACCTTGGTGTAACAAAGGGAGGTGTCCTGATCACGCGGGAAGTTGCAACTATACTGAAAATGAAAGTAAAGAAGGGCATACGTTTTATTTTGTAAACAGAACCAGCTAAGATGATAAACAGGAGCGACGCAGAGCTCCAGGACCTTCTCTCTGTTAGAGCTGGAGCTCAGATCACCAGAGGCTGCACGGGGACTGTGGGGGACAGACACCTTTAGGAGCGGCTTGTTAAAAATCTTAATGAGTGCGGATTCGATTGTAATGAAAAGCAAGTTATGTCCAAGATGAATGGAAGTCTGTGGCAACCATTCCCCCTTTATACCGTAAAGGCTTAATTTTTTGTAAAACACCAAATTACTGCCACATTCTGACGACTTCTAAACGACGCAAGGCTCCCTGATGCCGGCTCAGCGTCATAGAAAATTTGCTGCATTGTTTTCTAAAAGATGCTTTAGCCTCTGAAGCATGCACTAAACTTCACTTGTGTCACAGGCTGTTTTTATTCTCACCATGTTTTTAGGTCTAAGAGTCTGCAGGTGGGCGTGTCTGGAGAGCAGGAGCAACAGCCAGCTGCAGCTCATCTCCAATCATCCTCAAGGGTGTATTTAAGGAGCTGACTTCCTCAACACTCTTGCCGGAAGACCGAGTGGGCAGTAGGAAGGTTCAGGTAGGAGAAGGCTGCTGGAGAACAGGAAACCACAGAAGGAGCTAAGCGAATGAGAAGTTGGTCAAGGTATGGCGGGTAGGCACGGCTGTGCAGGAAATGGGAAGGAGTGGGGAGAAATGGAAGAGAGCGAGAGTGAAGTTCGCATTGAAGCGTGCTTTGGTCGGGAGTCGTTGAGAGGCAAGAGAGGATATGTGTCAGATGAAGGTATGATGAAGAAACAAAAGAAGGTGAATCCGTGTGAAGATACTAACGATGTGGGCTTGGAATATAAGATTATTCTGAGATTCGGTGAGGGAAATGGTGTGCACAGTATCAGTCCGGTTAAGCTGACAACTATTTTGAAGAATCAAGTGGGAGATATTAAACTGGCGAAAGTGCTGAGGGATGGGAACTTGTTGCTGGTGTGTCAGTCGGAGGAACAGAGGGAGAAGGCTCGGAAAATGAAGGATGTTGGGAAGCATAGGGTTGTCAGTGTGTGTAAGGTGGGGTCTGGAGGCCAAGGTCCACAGGGAGTGATTTGGGGAATTCCTGTTGAGTTGTCAGTGGATGACCTCAAAGCTAATATAAGGGGAGCTAAGGTTCTAGAAGTGAGACGACTAAGCGTCTTTCGGGATGGCGTCAAAAAAGAACTTGAAGTGGTCGTAGTGAGGTTTGAGGGAGAGGTTCTGCCCTATCGAGTCTTTTTGGGATGTTTATCGTATTCGGTGAGGGAGTTCGTTCCGAAGCCAATCAGATGTTACAAATGTCAGAGATTCGGACATGTGGCCAATGTCTGTAAGGGTAAGAAGAGGTGTCCCAGATGTGGGGAGGATCACGGATTTGAGGACTGTGGTAATAAACTGAAGCCCAAATGTTGTAACTGTGGTGGTGAGCATAGCGCTGCTTATGCTGGGTGTCACAGAATGAAAGCAGAGATGAATATTCAACGGGCGAAAGTCACAAATAAGATTTCCTATGCAGAGGCAGTGAAAATGGTTGGACGGACTGAAGGGCAAGAACAGGTGTTCGTATCGGAGGGGGAGAAAACGGACACTGAAGAAGTGAGAAGGGAGGGAGGGGACCGAGTTTGGATCAATTTGAAAAAACTTGTTACTTTCGTTGCAGGGGTTATTAATGCTACAATGGAGTCAAAGTCTAAGACTGAAAGAATCCAAATTGTTGTTAAAGCAGCTGCCCATCATTTTAACTTGAGCGAGTTGTCTTGGGAAGAAATCAGACAAAACTTGAGTACTCAGTCGACTTCAGATGGTGGAGGGTCGGGTTAAATGGTATTGATAATGCAATGGAATGCAAGGAGTTTGATTGCGAATGGACAGGAATTGAAGAAATGGATTGAAGGTCTTACTGAAACACCTGATGTGATCTGTATTCAGGAGACGTGGTTGCATACCAATATAGATTTTAAATTGTTATCGTACGATATAATTAGGAAGGATAGGGAAATTGGGAAAGGGGGTGGATGTGCAACTTTTGTCAGGAATGGTTTAAGGTATAGAGTTGTCAAAATGGGGAAGGGTGAAGAGTTCGTTGGAATAGAAATATTTACAGATAGTGGGAATTTGTATGTAGTGAATTATTATAATCCATGTAAGAAACTAGAACTGAATGGCATGAAAATGTTGCTAGAATTTCGTTGTAAGAATGTATTGGTGTGTGGTGACTTTAATGCACATAACACAGTGTGGGGAGGAAAGAAAACAGATTTAAATGGGGAGGTGATTGAGGAATTAATGGATGAGATGAATTTGGTATGTTTGAATGATGGACGAGGAACAAGAATGGATGTCAACTCGGGTATTACGTCGGCGATAGACCTTACTTTAACTTGTAGTGCATTGGCTGGGAAAAGTGAATGGGAGGTCCAGGACACTTTGATGGGCAGTGACCATTATCCGATTTTAATTAAGATTGGGGGCTTTAAGGATTTGACTGCTGAAGTTAGGGAGGAACGGTGGGTGTTTAGAAGGGCAAATTGGGAAGAATTTAGATGTATTTGTGAAGAGAATCAAGTTAAGGTGCAAATGGGAAATTGTGTTGAAGAGGTGGAACAGACGTTTAGGAAAGTACTTATTGAAGCAGCGGCTGACACGATTCCAAAAAGTAATGAAAATAGAGTTGATATTTTTCTAGAAATATTTGAATGCCTATTTCGGTTGTGTGCCTTAGGGATTGAAATAAGATTTATGTGGGTACCGGCGCACAGGGGGATAGAAGGTAATGAATTAGCAGATTATTACGCAAAGCAAGCAGTAAAGTTAGAAGTAGTGAAACCGATCCCTTTTAGCAGTAACGAAGTGAAGTCAATGATTAAGGATAGAATTATGAATGAATGGCAGGACATGTGGGTAAGGGATAAAAAGGGCCGACATTTATTTAATATACAGAACGTAGTAGGTAAAAGGTCGTTTAAGGAGTTACATAATAGGGAACAAACAATAATAACGAGATTGAGATTAGGACATTCGGGATTGAACAGCACTTTGCATATTTTGGGAAAACATCAAACAGGTTTTTGTGATTGTGGGACAGAACAGGAAACGGTAGAACATGTTTTGTGTTTTTGTAGTAAGTTTGATGTAATTAGGGGTGAATTTATAGATAGGTTGAAAGATAAAGGATGTGGCATTTGGAATTTGAGAACGTTGTTGAATGGCAGTGGGTCCAATTATAAGTTGGTGCTGGAGTTTCTTAGGAAAATTAAGGTATTTAGTAGAATTTAGTTTTTTATTATTTTTCTATATATATATATATATATTTTTTTTTCTCTCCTCGCTCTGACTCACACTCCTGCACAGTAGGTGGCGGTAATGCACGTTAAGTTGGTTGCCACCCGCCATTTAAATCGGAAAGGAAGAAGAAGAAGAAGAACACTCTTGCCGGATGATTATTCAACCTGGGTAGTTCAAGCCAGATTAAAGATTTATTGTCAAGCTAAGATTAAGATTTAGACTAAGAAATGTTTTAGTGAAGCAGATTTCTAACAGACTAGGACCAAGATTAATCCTTCCTCTTATCCCTTCAAGGAACCATCTCCTCCAGCCATCTCCAAGAACTTCTCATCAGCTCCACTTCATTCAGCTCCAACCCCTGGCTGTACGCTCTCCACTACGCCCCTACCGCCTACCCTTTCAAGCTCACCACACAGGAACTCTGGACCTCGTCTTCATCAAGACCCCTTTGCAACCCATCTTCATAGACCAACCAGTGCTCCTTCGCATGCCCTCTAGCCACCTCCTTACCGTAAGCCTAAACCTTCAGTTATGCATCCCATCATCTCTCACGGATATTAACCTTTGTCTCTCCTTTAGAACATCCTGGCACATCCTGCATTAGTCTGAGCAGTGCTTTGAGTTCTCCATTCTAAAAATAAATTATTTATTTTCTTACCTCCCTGTTCCCGTCTCTGATTCTGCATGTTGTGGGTCAAAAGAATACCACAGAACATGACAACTTGAGGAGAAAACACTAAAAGCATTCTAAAAATCTAAATACGTAGAAGCAATTAAACATTTGGGCAATTCTATGGATCCTCTTTCCCATGTTTGTCAGCGTGTTCTCAACATATAACCCTAACCCTAATCCATTCCCCAATGGAAACAATTTTATTCACAAACAATAAAAACTACTAAAAATGCTAAAAGCTACTTATTAAGAGGCCAAAGTGGCAAGAAAATAATTATAAAAAGAGGGCAGGCTGAGGCTACTGCGGAGGTGCCGAATCCCTATGGGGAGATGGAACTCCAAACTAAAGAAAAACTAAACCAAAATCACCCCAGGCACTCGTGCAACTGATCAGACGAAAAGTGAAGAACTCCAAGCATGCAACCACAGCAGCCCAACTGGAACCCAACGTGGCCACCTCCACCAGCAGCTCTCTGCCTGTAAAAGTAAACAAAGGAAAACAGTCAACAAGGGAAGAGTGAGGTCCCTCACATTGGCTACAGCCTTAATCCCTACACACACACTACACACACCCACTCACGCACGCATGCACACACACAGCACTCCTAAAATGTTAGCGATAGGAGACGCTCCAAGCAGCCAGGAAAACAGCGGAAGCGATCAGGTCCAAATCCTCTTCGTTCAAGTTCCCTCTGCGGGACACACCAGCAACCAGCGGAGGCAGAGCCGCTCGTAAGATCAGACGCCGCACCCCCACAAAAGGCAGGAGCGATAACGGAGACAGCAGAAGACAGACGATGCAAAAGCAGGATCCCAACACAGGCAAAACAGCAGTCTCCTTCAGGGGTATGATAAACCCCTTCCTCAGTCTAAAAAGGAAGAGGAGACACCAAACAATTAACTTTTAAATAAAATGAGTGGAGAGGAAGCAACAGGCTGGGCATACCGTGTCTGAGAACAGATGACCACCCAGAACTGCAGAACACCGTGTGTTACGCCAGATAAGCCAGAATCTGAGTGATCCCTGGAGCAGGAGCCATATCAGTCAAACTCCCATGTTGCACGCGCTGGGATTAGGCATACTCACAATTGATATGATAGAGGTCTTGCGCCCGACCACATACTTCCTCATACGGGTCAACAGAACAGGAAGTCCTCTCGACAGCAGACACGCAAAGAAGGGAGGGAGGAAGAGAGGGAGGGAGACACTACAGCACCCCTATTTGTACCATCCTCCCTTACAGGTGATAGGTTGGGCAATTAACTGGTTGAGATGCCAACCAGTCCTGCTACACTTTGTTTATGTTAATGAATTGTTTTTTCCAATGTTAAACAAAAAGATGTCGTGGCTTCTTGGATTCACTATATCTAAAAGTATGAAGGTTTGTAGTTTCATCTTATATATGATGCATTTAAAAAATAAAAATTGAATATTTGCAAAATTTGCTCATTTTAAATAAGATAGTTTACACCTATCTTCTTCTCTTGCAGATTTTGATTTAAGCAGAAAACTTTTTTATGCATTTGATGCATAGGTCATTTCATTAATCTCCCTTTCTCTGAAGCTCATTAGTTCACATCACAGACTATATACATATAACTCCTGCTGACATCCAGTTCATTGATATAAACTATGCGTTTGATTAATAGACCACCAAACATTCACACCACGCTCATGCATTAATGCTGCATTAGCGGCGGCTCGTGTCACTGTAGCACCAGTTCAGTCTGACTTTGACGGCTCTCAAATGACTGCAGCTGCCTTGACCCTGAAGCCCACACTGTGCAGGAGGAAAGAAGAAATGTTTCCTTTCAGTCTTCAGGCCTTGCTGCTCCCTCGCTCTCTGCAGAACTGATAATGCACCTACAGTATGCGGATGTGTGGGTGTGTGCACACAGGTGGCAGCGCTGTCGCTCCTCTCATTCCTTTGCACAACACACTTCTGAGAATTTGTCCTGAACAATCCGGGTCTAGCAGTTATGTTGTTCATCTATGTTAGCCACACTCTCTCCTCTAATACCTGTAACAAGCAAAAGGCAGCGCTAGCGTTGAAACACGCAGGGTAAATGATTTAATGTAACATTTAGACCACAAGCTGTTTGATATCTTGCATGCTTGTCATACAGTTGTCCCACACATATGACAGCATAGGAAATGTTTCTATTTGATTCCTCAGTTTATTTTAAATGTGTTTATTTTTGACAAAAATTGATTATTTACCAAACCTTGACTGTACTTACTGCAGGTGTTTCTGTCATTGCATTTCTTTGAACGTTAATGGGTACCTCTGGTTGAAGGAATTCATTTCCTTTAACCTTTTTACAGATTTAGAAAAACTGTATGTTTGAATCTATTATCTCAGCAGGTTCAGATGGTTTTTTTACATTTGATCTGGAGCTCATGGACGATTACACGTTCCTCCTGTTCTGGCCTCCCTTCACTGGCTTCCTGTGATTCTAGAGCTCATTTTAAAATGTTACCCTTACACAGCCAAGCTCCCTAACCTGCTGCAGATCCACACTCCCACACGCTGGCCGAGATGGAAGTTCTGGTGTTCCTGGTGGTCCAAAAAACTTGGCTTGATCATGAGAAGATGGCTCCTGAAGGTGCTGAAGTTGTGGGATGCTCTTCCTCTCCCTCTGCTGGCTTTTTAGAGTTGCTTTGACCTAATTTATTTTTTGTTTTATTATCTTTTACTTGTTTGTTTTACTTGTATTTTATTCTGTTTTACTGTGAAGTAATTTGTGAATTTTTTCTGTGAAAACTGAAGTGCTGAAGTGCACAAACAAATGTAACTTACTAACAGACTAATGTATATGACAACTCTACAAACTGGATTGTTGTTTGCATGTTTCTGTAGCTGATCGAGCCCATTTAATAACCTTATTCAGTGGCTTATGTCTGATCATCTTGCTGGAAAACCATCTTGTTCGGTTGAACATTCTACTACATTCTCATTATTATGTCATCAACCTGCTAATTATTCTGTCAGATGTTATTCCATGAATACAGATTCTTTAATAATAAGCTAAATTTCACAGAATAATTTTACACATTTCTGTAATTATCTAGGTCCACATCACAGGGGGGCAGCAGTTCGAAACCCAAACGACCCTCCCCCAGCTCCTTCAGAGGGATCCTAAGGTGTTCCTTTGCCATCTCCAGCAGGCTGGACTATTGCAATGGTCTTTTAACTGGTCTTCCCAAAACAGCTGTGAAGCAACAGCAGCTTATTCAGAATGCTGCTGCTAGAGTCTTAACAAGAACCAAGAGAACTGAGCACATTACTCCTGTTCTTGAATCTCTACACTGGTTACCAGAAAACTACAGAATCAATTTCAATATGCTTCTACTAGTTTCACACTCCAATTATTAAAAAATTATAAAAATATATGATTGCTAACAAGTCACTTGCAATAATAACAATAATCCATCTTCTGAACCCGCTTTGTGCACACGGGGTTGCGCGGGGGAGGGAGTTTGGGGGGGCTGGTGCCTATCTCCAGCGGTCAACGGGCAATCAGGCGGGGTACACCCTGGACAGAGAGCCAGTCCATCGCAGGGCAAATAAGAAAGATATGATGGAGGTTATTGCTTAAATTGGCTCCAGAGGAATAAAGACAAAGACCCAGGTTAGAAATCATCATATCATTGATTCAGACCTGAGCTTCACTGGTCACATTAATGCTATAGCTAGATCAGCGTTTCATTCTCTTCATCCATTAGCAAGACTCATGTCCAGACAAGACCTAGAGAAATTCGTTCATGCGTTCATCTGCAGCAGGCTGGAATATTGCAATGGTCTTTTGACTGATAAGCTGTGTAGCAACGGCTGCTTATTCCGAGTGCTGCTGCTAGAATCCCAACAAGAACCAAGAGAACCGAGCACTGTCAGTGTGCTTTATAAATCATTCAATGGCATGAGGCCAGAATACATGTTGGATCTACTTCCTGTGTATGTACCCAACAGAACTCTAAGGTCCTTAGGAAGCGGTCAGCTGGCAGAACTCCGGGTCAGAACCAAACAGGGTGAAGCTGCTTTGAGCTACTATTCTGCTCACAGATGAAATCAGCTTCCTGACCTAACATGGACCCCAACTGTAGTAACTTTTGAATCAAAACTTAAACTCTTCATGTTTTCATCAACCTTTGAATGAATGTTTCTGCACTGTAACCGCTCACCCTTTAACTTTGTCTTTTTATCTCATTTGTGTGTACTTAATTTGTGCTATCACATTGATTTAAATGTTTTCTCTATTCTTGCTAATGGAAAGCACATTGAATTGCCCCTTTGAATGAAATGTGCCATACAAATAAAGCTGCTGTTCCTTATATTTATTTTTCTGTAGATAAAATTATTTTCACGTAGGGGAAAAACAGGAAAATTATGCTGAAAATAACATAAGAGGATCTAATTAGGATGAAAATGCAGCCATTTATGTAAGTATGGCTGAACATCTGATCACAGGTGGAGCAAGCTCTGAATTAGAAAGGAATCTAAAAGTCAGTGACCTTTATCTGGCATTGATTGTCAGGGAAAAGACTTCTGCAAACAACGCTCGGTGCACAGTGTGCATGAAACTCTAAAAGCACCAGAAACCACTTTAAGGAAATTTAGAATTTGTAAAAAAATAAAAAAAACATCTAAAATAAGGCATTTGAGCATTTATTTCATATGGACTTTCATCCTCACAGCTGCAGATTAGGAAGAAACGTTTGTGTTTCTTGTTACAAACCTTTACCTTGCTCCGTGTCATTGCAGTCTCCATTGTATGAGAGGTTTGTTCCAGCAGCTCCAGTCAGTGGCTGCCTGTAAAGGCAAAGATTAAAATCCTCAGGAAAAAATAGATCCCCCTAATCTTCTTATATGAGAAACAGATTACGAAATATTAATTTGGAACCGGTCAGGAGAAGAGTTTAGAAAATCAAAAGGCTTATTTTCCTCTGCAGCTGCACAGGGCTTTTGTTAAGAATGATTGAGACTCCATGAGGCTATGCTGTTAATACGTAAACACAGCAGCACTGACCATCAGTTAGTTAGAAAGAAATACATCTTATAATAACGATCAGGTGTTAAAGGGAACACTAGAACCAATCAGGTGAGAGCATAAAGAGAAGCAGGCCACAGATGCCCAGCAGGACTTCAGATGACATATGGAGCAGAAAGAGTCGATAAGGGGTCAGTGCATACGTCTGGGTGTGTGTGTGTGTGTGTGTGTGTGTGTGTGTGTGTGTGTGTGTGTGTGTGTGTGTGTGTGTGTGTGTGAGAGAGAGAGAGAGAGAGAGAGAGAGAAACTGACCACCTGGTGGTCCAGCAGCCCTCAGTTTCGTATAGGCATTGTGAAAGAATATTGACAGCCTGGTAACCTCACCAAGAAATGCTGCAAAACGCTGAAAATGTGTTTCTCCTGCCTGTAGTTACTTTATGCTGTAGTTTATGACCTAACATATTCCCGCTGAAGGTGGGGCAGTCTGAATGGAGGGGTCATTTGGGCATATTAGAGGGGTATCCCAGGGTTCCAGGTCTGCCCCGTGGTTTCCTCCCAGTTGGATGTTTCCAAAAGTCCTCTACCTAAATCAGATACCTAACCCACCTCTGTTGACTTCTCTATATGTGTAAGAGCAGCAGCTCTACTCCAAACTCCCTCAGAGGATGGAAGTCCTCACTTTTTCACTATCTCCTGCAATCTTCTGGAGGAAGATGGTATCTGGAATCTCCAAATCCAAAGACCATAGGTGAGGGATGGAACCCACCAGTAAAACCAGAGCTTTGCCTTGAAGCTTAGCTCCTCCACCATGATGCACTGATTGTTCCCACATTGCCAGAACTTCAGGGTAAATTCTGGGAGGGGGAAAATGACCAGAAGATAAAATGGCCTGGTCCTCACAGCTGTTGTGTCTCCATACAAGACCAGCCCTTGAAGGACTTAGCACAGACGTCTGCTTTGGAAGTGAGAAATGTCACTGATTAGTGCCAAAACATTTAAAGTTTTACTCTGTCCACCTATGATAATTGAATCCACTAAAAGGACAGGAAGTTCTGCTGTGTGATGCATAATGTGACGTTTTTTACCGTGCTCAGTGAGACAACAAAGCCCCAGGAATTACATTGTTGTTGAGGAATTTCTGCAGGTTTTCTCTTTTTGTCTTGGGAATTTAGCAACGGTGATTTAAAAGCAGCGAGAACGGGGCTTATGTGCTCGTGCTTCCATTCTTGTCATGATCTGAGGAATTTGTTTAACCCAAGACATGCAGAATCAGAGACCGGAGACAGGTTTGATAGTAAAAGGTAAAATGATATTTATTTAAAAGGAAACTAAGGGCGCACTGAAGTCCAGCGGGTATCCAAATCAGGAAGCGGCGTCTACAGGAAAACAGAGGTGAGTATGGGTCTTGCAGTTCCGGGAGATTTTATTTGTAGGCGGACTTACTATGCGGAAGAAGAGTTGTTGTTAGGTGGGGAGTGAGCCGGGGTGATATCCAAGATGGAGAAACGGTCCAAGATGAAGGTGAGTCGGAGAGTGAGCGAGGATATTGATCCGGAGAGGGAGCGTGAGCGAGGTGGAGAGCAGGTCGGCAGGCGGAGGAGACAAAACAGGATCGAACCAGAGATTTCCTTCCAGGAGCAGAGCGAGTTATCCAAAATCCAGGAACCTGAGGTGAGTATCAAAACATCACATGAGCGAATAATCCAAAGAGTCTAAAATTCAACACTGTAAGAGCAAACAGAGTAAAAACTCGGGAGGGCAAGCGACTACCAGTTAACGGCAATCATCCGGCGTCGTATTCTGGTCTTCCTCCTCCTTATATAGCCGCCCGTGGATGAGAAACAGCTGTTGCTCCCTCTCCTGCAATCAAAGCTCAAAGGTGGTGAATGATGAGACGAGTACTCACCCCGGCTCATGACAATTCTGCAGTAAAAGCAACTCCTCTAATTTTACTAATGCCGGTTGTTTTGGGCAGCATCTGCTGACAACCGATCAGTGTGAGTTAACCAAAAGTTCAACTCAGCTACTCATCAGTATTATTTCAGATGAGGACCCAGTCTTTTGGCCCATCTATTACTCCACCCTACTGAACAAGACTGAGCTCATTCACATGAGGAAGGAACCATTTCATCTTCTGTTTGTCCTCTGAGGTCATTAATCCTTAGTCCTAAATGAAATATGCTTTAAAGTAGCAATGTGTATTTTCCCTGGCAATACGGGGCAGTACATACCTACATCAATGCAAGCAAGATGTACTTTTGTGTTCGAGTAAATAACTTCTCTGTCAGCTCCGCAAGGGAGAGACGCACACGCACGGACAGAGATGTTTTACTCTCGGACTTCTCTGTCGCCTGCATGGAGAGTGTTGCAAAGCAATTCCTCGCCAGGACAACAGAGGGTGTAGCGCTGTTCTGTAGTATCATGACGCCATTACACTCATTTATCTGGTCCACTATAGTGTGTTTACTATGTGTTTAAAGATTTCAGAGATGATTTTCCCTTCATTCTCCTCCACCTCTGCATGTGATGGCCACCTCTAAACCCACATTTTCAGTCATTTCCATCCACGAATAAGACATGTGCTCTGTATCTTTGTACTCCTTCAGTCACGGGTGAATAAAACATTAATATTTTCATACTTTTCCACGATTCGTTCTTCAATCTGTTCCATGTTTGTCGTTAAATATCTTTTTACTTTTGACAGGGCAACGGAGGTGTTGTTGACAAATATACAGAAAGCAGAATCCTGACCAATCACAAGCTTGCGGTCTTCATCACTTTGGACGAATGTTACCCTCTGTGAGCCTGTCGGAGAGCCCTTGCACCAACTCATAATGGCGTTGCGTGTCTCTGCACAGACGCAGATGGAGAAGTGTAAATCATGCTTCAGACCTTACCAACAGAAGACCATTAGGGTCAAAAATCCCTGGGTGTCATGATCCTGCCATGTCCTGACCTCCATGCTACCACCATCCACCTCATCAGCCTTCATGCATCACACCTGGTCCCCTCATCAAGCTCATGCTACACACCTGCCTCACCAGCTATATATTGCACAGTCAACCACCAGCACTCTGCCAGATATTGAATGCGCCTGCTGGTAGATCTTCCAGCCTTTTCATCCTGCCCGATCATCGTCTACCGACCTCGTTTCACGCCTGACCCTCACCAAGAACTCTGCCTGCCTCCACGACCCACGACCTATGCCTGTCCACGACCACGTCCTGTACCTACCTTGTTCTGATCCATGCCTGTCTTCGACCACGTCTCTCGCCTGCTCCTCGCATCTGCTTCGTCTCTGCCTGGTTCCGACCCACGTCGGTCCTAGACTCTGCTTTTACCTGAACTTCACTCCCGTAACATCTCCTTTTAGCTTCAGGCTAATAAAACCTGTTTACTACCGCCTACTGTGCTCTGGTGTCCTTACAGCCCTCTGCCAAGTTCATGACACTGGGAGCGCAATTTTTGAACGAGTGCTTTGTCAAATGGTTCAGCCTTCAGCAAAATGACAAACACATCAGACTCCCTTACATCACTGGCAACAAGTGAAGAGGTAAATGTGTCAAACAACGTTTATCAATGGCAAATTTTTTGTACATTTTAGGGTGAATGTGTTTTGTCCTCATGGGCTCCCGTAGAAGGAAACATGATATCTAACATGGCGTCGTCCAGAGACATAGACCCACGCTGATGTATTTTAGACCCTTTTTCATTGTTATTGTTATGAAGCCACCATTATTTTTCATCAGCTGGGCATCATTTAATTAATATTTCAGAGATTAATGTTAAATCTACACATTGTCTCTATAAGCCTCGCTGTGTGCTAAGCTATGTCCGTGTTAAAAACAGACCAGAATTAGCACCAGTTTTAGGAACACCCATCTGGAGTTTCAAAGGAGAACATTCCTGTGACTGGCTGCCTTTAATGACCTCTTAAATATTTGTCAATTGTAGATTTCTATTCTTGCTTTTTTTTAACAAGCAAGTTGGATGACTTTTATAAGCTGAAGACCTGACTCCAAGAAGAAAAAGAAAAGTGAAATAAAAGGCAAGTGAAAAACACGTGAAACTCAAATGTCAAAGAGGTTCAGTGAGAACAGTCTAAATAAGAAACAAACTCTGGTGTTGTAAATGCCATGTTTTCTTCCACTTTTTAACTAGTCTTCAACTTTTATTTATTTCAGATGTTTTTGTCTCCTGAAATAAAAAGTCCTGAATGTCCATTTTTTTTGTCTCTGCACATAAAAACAAAAAAGTGTTTGAGTTCAAATGATGACTTTCATGCAGGTCAGTCACAAGTCTTAACGTCATTTCTGCTTTTTTAATTTAAATGGAGGCGTTTTTTCTACTCAAAGATTAACTTGTCAGATTCAGCTGTTGAATAAAACTGTTTAGATTCTTATTACAAAGAAAGTAACTTACACCAGGAACCACTCGCCCCTCCTCTCCTCCTCCAGAGCTCCTGAGCTCGCCACACTTCCACTGCAACCTTCTCAAATTTCTGCAAATTTTTGACCATCACAACTTGTCCTGTAAGCACATTGACTCCAGTTGTAAAAAACACATGGGGGGTCACAAAGTCATTCACACAAACAGTCACTGTTACAGACATAAAACCAAAACACAGTCACTTCAGAAGCACAGAAACGGATCAGCTACAAAGAAAAAAGCAACATTCTGCCAGATCTGTGTCAGTAGCAGAAAATAAAACCTCCCTGAGACTGATATAACTGCTGCACCAAGCATTTATTGAGTTTGTCCTTTTTAGTACCTGATGGATTCTCCTGTGGTTCTGATCGCGTGAGGGTTTTAATTCAGCGCCCTTAACAGACCTCAGGTGTTACACAGCCCATCGAGTTTCTCGTTCACTTGTTCTATCAGTACAGTTGCAGTTGTCTCTAGTATAAATGTTTCAGTTGTGATGGTTCAAGAGAGTTTGCGTTAACTTGTTGATGTTAAAAGTTTATCCTTGAAGGTGTGGGTCACTCGTCCAGCCATGGGTGAATGTAGCGTCATGGAGGTCCTCTATTTTGTGACAAAGGTCACATTTTCCCAGCTAGGTCAAGCTGGGTCAGACTGTGACTTTTAGTTCCACAGATTAACCCAGGAGCCCTGATGTCTGAAGAATATCATCCTTTATCTGCTGCTGTTCTGTCCCAGAAGAAGGAGACTTCAAGTTTCACGATAATAATTCAAATAATAATTTTAATAAACTCTTTGACTTTATTGAGGTGTATTATAATCATCATAAATAATCTCTTGGTTCAGTATAAATGTATTTTTAATTACTGAAACGAATGATTATGCTTTGGGTATAATTATGATTATGGTTGATAATCGGTTATGGTGTTCAGTAACCAGAAGGTCAACTTCCACCTCATCCATCCAACACAGAGTTTATCCAGATTAAAGGTAATCTGCCATCACATGTCTTCCTCTCATGACCAAAGCTTTCTTGCTCTGAAAGGGCGTGTTCTGAGGAGTTTGTTAAACTAACTTTCCAGCAGAGAAACTTCAGTTCATGAACCAACCACCATCACTGAGGATACGGGAACGGCCGTCCCTAGCCTCCACCTGCTGTTCTGTCACGCCGATAAGAATAGCTACGAATAAACGTAACTGTAACCAGCTGATGCAATAACTCCTCCAGAGTTATTGACTTTGAGAGTTAAGACGAGAAACTCCTTCAGAGTTAAGCCAGACGCTCAACACTGTGTACCCGGCGACATCTTCGGACCAGAGAGTCGGTTCCTCGAGTCTCCTCTACCGGACCGAGTACCTGGAGGCTGACACCATCCCCCCTTGACCTCCGGGTCCTCACAAAGGGTCGTTTTGCTGGGTGAGGTAGCACACAGATTGTGTCTGATGCTGTTTTCTCTAAGTAACAACAGTTAGCTGCAAACCCATCATTTCAACCCAGAACGTGCTTCTCTCTGAAAGAAACCTTCTGAGAATTCATCCACGCATCCAAACTCACATTTTCAATTTAGCTTTCATTCAGTTACAGGTTTGCCTTTTAAACAAGTTTAATATCAAAGCTGGTAAATTGTCATTCATGAATTGTCATTTTTAATTGTCATTTAAACTGTCATTTCAAATCGTCAAGTTTAAAATTGTTAGTGATAAATTCTTCATTTTTAAAACTGGCCTCATTCTTTGAAATTAAACACAGAAGGGTATAAATATTCCTGATTATTGAAAAAGCAAAGATTCCTAACTTCTGATTCAAAAATAAACTTTTGCTGTTAAATTTAATTATCTTAAAATGTTAATCTTTGGATTAAAAATAGACCAAGTAGGTTGGTGTATGAACTTACATCGATTATATAAGTATCCTGGATATTTATACATGAAATAAGCTTCACATGCTAATCTGCTTGGTCATTCTCAGAATCTACAACTGATAGCAAACCGTGTGATTCTAGTATGTAGAAATACCCTACAGTGAATCTATGAATGTGATACTGTGACCAGGGTATGAAGTCCAACTTCTGTCTGACTTGTATCAAATATATAAGCATTACATGTGTAGCATCCAGGAATCGTCATTATAAACAATTGCTTTATAAAGGTAAAAAGGTATAGTGGGATAAATCTACTTACTTTTTCCTTTTTAAACACTTTTCTTTTTGTTTTCTTGTTTTTTTGTTTGACTTTTTTCGTCCTGTCTGTCTCTCATCTTCCTGCATCTCCTCTCGGTCCTCTTGTCCTCCAGAAAAACTGCAGCCTGGCTTCCTCCTTCCTCCTGTATTTCTGTGCATCTTAACATGCCTTACATTTATCTCCATGCAACTTGTCCTGATGTGTTGTCACGAGGACTCTGATGCCTCTTCATGTAACCTCTCTGAGACACAGAGGACACCTGTCCATGCTCCCATAAGGTATGCTAATGCATGCACGCACATGGTGGCCTGCTGCCTGACCTTGCCTGGACAGTGGGAGATATTGGAGAGACTGTCGGCGGCTGCGCCACGGGACACTATCTGGCATATGCTCACCCTACACAGCCTTTAACACTCTAGCAGAAACATAATGGGAGGGAATCATTCTAACTGAATAATCACGTATGTGTTTATTTCGTTTTGCTAGTGGTTGTTTTGTGAGTAAATGTTATAACGTGGTGTTGACATGCAGTTCACAGGAGTGGAGGATAAATATTTGAATATGACGACTTGTTTGGAAAGTGAAGAAAATACAAACAGTGCTGAAGCGGCGCAACATGTTGCAGGCGGAAGACTTTCCCACCACTTGTCTGATCCATGCAACTGTTTGCATGTGCACAGGCAGTGGACATGTGAACACCCACCTCCCTGATAAACACGCAGGCACCTGCACACACCATGAAACCCACTAGACTAGCTTTGTTTTTGTTGGTTGAGGAAGAAGGATGCTATCATCTGTTTCTCCCGTATGCCTCCCAAACACACTTTTCAAGGTGCAGGGCTTGGTATCTCCATGGCAACAGCTAAGCGACCATGAGCGAGGGGAGGAAGGAGTAAGTGGGAGGTGGGAGGTGGGAGTGAGACAGGGTATATTGGAGGACATTTATTCAGGGACACCACTTACAAAGGAGGGAGAGAGTCTTCTGGTTTCAGACAGACACTCTGGGCGTAGAGACTCTGGAGCACGGTGACATTTGTGCATCGTGACGACAGGAAATGAAAGTGAACAGGGAGTGGCTGTTTCCAGGAGTGTTTATGTGAGCATCTGTGGTGACACCAGGTGAATGTGTGTGTTCTCAAACAACCTTGAGAAGATCTGTGCCGCAAGAGCCCAGGTATAATCCTGATTCTCAGTGAAGGTTGACCTCTCGCCCTATAACACACACACACACACACACACACACACACACACACACACACACACACACACACACACACACACACACACACACACACAGCTGAGGGTCTGTGTCTGTGAGGGGCAGACCTCCAGGTATTGCTAGATTGTGCTTACATTGCACGCTGGCCCAGATATGTCCACCTTTGTTCATTCTTATTCTCTACTCTCTGCGCTGTTCTACCATTTGACCTTTATTAGACTGTGGTCGCTTCTGTCTGTCTCTTCATTTGGCTGTAACAAATAACTGTCCGTTGAACAAGATTAGATTTAGAGCAGCGTTTTCTAATTTGTCAGGTCTGTGTTTTGGGAAAGCCGGTATCTTGCTGGGCTATGACTACTGGAGCAAACTGCCAACAAGATTCACGAGGGAATTTCCAAAATGTCTCCAAATGTTTGTGAGAGTTCTCAAGCTTGTATGAGCTGCAGAAACTGGAGTTTTGAGCATGTTCTATAAATTTTCATAACTAATTTTCTCTTAAAATCTTGTGGCTTGTGTCTGGAAACCATCTGGAATTCGTCTGAATCAAGTTTTTACCAGACAGAAAGTCTGAAAAGTGTGAGACAACATTAGGAGAGCCAGTCAAGCCAACATACTGAAGGTAAACTGTCAAGAAAGCAAGACTTAATAAAGACACTTCATGACTGATTAAGAAATCTGCATTAAAGTCACAGAATGGTTGCAGTTTGATTGTAACTGAGGCCTTATGCTCGATTTGACCCAGCCTTGCAAAAGTGCTGTCTGCACCTTTTCCATGTAACAACATTTGTTTTTTTTTCATCTGTGTTTTGTTGCAACTTTGTGCCTCCATCTAGGAGCTGAACTCTGTCTCATCTAGAAGCAGGTGTGTGAAACTGGTTCACATAAAAAACCACGGGACGTGTTGACAACTTAAAAAGTAATACACACACGCGCGTGCAAACACACATTTACACACATGCACACACACATGCATGCAGGCACGCACAAACACCCTCACACACTGGCACAAACTCACACAAACACATGCATGCAAGTGGGCACACATACACACACACGTACACGCATGCTCACACAAACACATACATGCAATGGCACGTGCACACACACACACACGCACGCACGCGCGCGCACACACACACAGACTGAAAAACTTAAAAGAAGACAAAAATGTGAATGGTCGAATATAAAAATGAGACTTGTGTATTTTGATAAATGCCTCTGTGGTGATGTGTAAAGCCTTTTCCCCAGACAGGAAGCTGACATTTCCCACAAAAATCCTGTATTAGAGTTCTTACCTGTTTCATAAAACAACACTAACAGAACTACAGGCACAAAGAGTCCTTTTGTTGCAGCTAATGGCAAGGGCATCGAGTCAATTAACTTTCATTTAGTTCCAAATCCTGCAGTTTTGTGTTGCCTGTAGCCTGACATGAATATTTAGGCGAGAATCCCTGAATCCTGCCTCTGGGAAGGAACCAGCTCTAATCTGAGCAGAAATATGAACTAGTTCCAACAGAAACCTTTCATCAGGTTGATCTCTGACTCTTTAAACAAGGGAAATATGCATTCTACAGATTTGTGCTTACACTAACTTAAGACATTGACTAGTGTGTTGCTGATATTGGAAAAACAAAAGTTTACTTGAATCTTTTTGTCACTGCGCAGGAGTTTATTTTCCTTATGGTTGTATAAATTGTATGATTTCTTAAAGCAGGTGTCTGTACGATCAAAATAGATTGCTCACTTTTTGTGCAACAAATTCAACCTCTTCCGGCCTTGCTTTGTACATTTGTATTTCTATAGATAAAGTCAGATGAACAGAAGTATCAAATGCAGATTTTGTGTTTACAGTACAAAAAGACCACAGGTTTGACTTTCAGCCATAGGGTGTACACGCCTCTACATTCAGAGGATTTCTCTGATTTACTTTGGTAGAACAAAACTATATCTTGTCTTATTTAGAAACTGGCCAATGTGTGAGTGTGAATGCTTATTTGTCAATTTGTATCCCTGTGATGAACTGATGACCTGTTCACAAGCATAACATGACTGGATCAGGAACTGAAGATAGGCACCAACTTCCTGTGACCCTGAACAGGATCTAGCCGATTATGCAATAGAAATGGATGGATGGATGCTTGGCTAATTTTTTATGGTAAATGGCCTGTATTTGATATAGTGCCTTCTAGAGGCTTGGGACCCCCCCAAGGCACTTTACAACACAATCAGTCATTCACCCATTCACACACACATTCACACGCTGGTGGTGATAAGCTACATTGTAACCACAGCTGCCCCGGGGGCACTGACAGAGGTGAGTCACCCCCAGAAAGCAAGGTGGGTTAAGCGTCTTGCCCAAGGACACAACGACAGCATCAGACTGAGCAGCAAGGCCGGATTAAGTTAACCATATGGGCAACTGGGCAATTGCCCAGGGCCCACGATCTCTAAAGGGCCCATGGCAGCAAGAGCACGAGCAAAATACTGTATATGTAATTTCCCGCTTTATGAGGACTAGGGTGACTGTATGTCCTCTTTTACCCGGACATGTCCACTTTTCACTCTGTCCGGGCATCCGGACTGGGGGTTCTTGTATTGATGAAAATGTCCGGCATTTCATCAGGAGCAGGGATTGAATTATGGTGGAGATGTATATCCTACACATCCAGGGGAGCCGGAAAAAAGTTTTCTACCTATATTACATCATTTATGGACTCTTTTGAGCAGAGAGCGGCACAGTGCGTTGTTGCACAGCGATCCAGGCAGCTGCGTCCAGCACACAGTCCATTCTCAATGTGGCGCAACCAATAAACTATAATTAGCACACGATCGTTCATGTCCGCACATGTTCTCTATTTTCTGTCTTATTTGTGCCTGAAGTGCTCTGCTACTGCAGAGCTCATCACCTGCACTGCGGTGATTTCACCTCACTGACGCAGCATCGAAACGCGCTCTCCGCTTTGCGGTCAGGAGATCCCTTTGATCTGCTCAGAAGTAACCAATGAGGTGAAAAAGTAAGAATCCAGGCAGCAGTTTTTCTGGAGAATTAAGAGGAGATGCAGGAAGATGAGAGACAGACAGGACAGGAAATTGTTAAATAAAAACAAGAAAACAAAACAAAGTGTTGAAAAGTAAAATGTACGTAGATTTATCTCCACTACACGTTTTTACCTATAAAACAATAAGTTATACACATGTAATAATTATACATCTGATACAGTTCAGATCACCTTCAAAACTCAGTCACACAGCCAGAGTTGTTTCAAGACATTTTGGGGGCCAAGGCAAAATGACCCCATCAACCCCCCCCCCCCCCCCCCCCCCCCCCACACACACACACACACACACACACACACACACACACCACCACCATGTTTACCGGAACTAACAGAACTGAACTGCAGAAATCGTAATGACTGATTGTGTTGTGAAGCGGCTTGGGGGGGTTGTAGAACCCTAAGAAGGAACTATACAAACGCAGGCCATTTATCATTTCATGATTTAATTTCACAATTTAAAGGTGTGGTTCCCTAATTCAATACATTTGCAGTCTCTAGTATGAATGATTGCCTTGTAAGTCGTTCTCTGCTGTACAAAGCTCCAGTTTCAGTTGTTTCAGAAACTATGAGTGAGCCACACCACAGCTGAGCTTCAGACGACAGGTTTTCCTGTCGTCTTTCCTGGTATTTGGACATCTCACCTAAGATTGGATAACAGCAACATGAAAACCATTGACTCTGTTTGCTCTGCAACATTGATGTTTTTTTCTCTACACATAACACTGTCACGTTGAGCAGGGGTTAGGGCCCAAAACCGCAGAAACACTCAAGACAGGCGCAGATGAAATAAGTAAATCCTTTATTTAAAGGAGGAGACTTGATCCAGTGGTCAAAAAATTCAAAAACAGAAGCTCAAAAACTGAGCACAGACACGGGCAAAACTCTGGAGAAGACTGAACGTTGGTTACGTATTGTAACCCCAGATTCTATGACTCTAGTCGCAGCCCTTAAGCTAGCTGCTATTGGAATGATGATCTCACAGCATCAGCCAATCATGAACAGCTTAAATGTACGCCCACCAATGGTGGGCACCCCTGTGGGTATATAAGTGGAGCGACTCCACTGTTCGCCTCCGATGGCTCTTAGTCCTAACAGAACCAGTGGGGCCATTGGCTTAAGGGCTGCGACTAGACTCATAGAATCTGGGGTTACAATATGTAACCAGCGTTCTATTTCGTCTAGTCTTAGCCCTTAAGCGAGCTGCTATTGGAATAAGGAGCAGCTGGATGGGTTTACACCACACTGGTTAACACAACCAATGGACACACCCAACATGTCTCCTTTTCATTCAAATTCATTCAAGCAGGGCTGATGTGGTGCTATAATGCTTTCACTCAGCCTGCTGAGGTCCAAGCACTGAACGAGTGATGGATACAAAAGCAGAAGCTCAAAAACTGAGCACAGCCACGGGCAAAACTTTGGAGAAGACAGAACAACGTAGACACAAAACAATGGACCGACCATACACTGAAGGATGAGACAGGGTTTTAAACACAGAGGAGGTGATCAGGGGAACAGGTGACAGGTGTGAGGAGTGAAATCTGGAGGGAAGGCAGGTGCATACAATTACCTAAATGAGGGGAAAGAACAAGCAGGAGGGCAGACAAACCTGAACCTATAAAGCACGGATAAACTAAACCTAAAGACAGAGGGCAAGCATAAACAACTAATAACTGGATGGATGAGGAGGACTAATATCAGGGAGTGATAGGAGGACACCTGAGGGAAGCCTAGAGAGAGGACAGGAGGGGGCTGGGGACCAGAGGGACACAGAACCAGACAGGAGCACAGGGACGCCGAATTGGAGACACATAAGGAGGACGCAGAACATGACAAACACAAGCGTGAAGGAGTTCCACTGTGTGGTGCAGTTAGCTTCTATTAGCTGAGACGTTCTCTGCCATTTCCAGGACGCTAAACCAACAACAGCCCTTCCCGTTGTGAGTTGATTGGTGAGTCCATGAATGCTAAGTGACAGTGTGATGTAGATCTGTCAGGATTTTCAAAGTCTAGAGTTTCCCAGTCTATTTTCTATCAGAGGCTAAAGTAAGAGATGGATGTAGGAGACTGTTTTCATGTTCAGCCTGCATGAAAAACTCTGAATCACCAATAAAAATCTGAAAATTATTTAAAAATGGGTTTTCAGTGAACCACACCTTTAATTAAATAAGTAATAATCCATCAAGTCATAAATCCATCCATTTTCAACCGTTTATCCAGAATCGGGTTGCGGGGGCAGCAGCCTAAGCAGGCAGGCCTGGACTTCCCTCTCCTCAGTGACTTAGACAAGCTCCTCCAGGGGAATCTCAAGGCATTCCCTGGCCTGCTGAGAAACGTATTCCCTCCAGCGTGGCCTGGGCTGGGTCTTTACTTTAAAGCCTAATTTATACTTCTCCGTCAGCTCCACCAGGGAGAGACACGCACACAAACGGAGACAATTTGTTCTCAAACGTATCCGTCTCCTGGGCAGTAATGCAAAGCAATTCCCTGCCAGGACAACAGAGGGTGTACCGCTGTTCTGTGGTATCCTGTCATTTATCCGGTCCAAGATAGTGTTTATATTGTGTTTTTTAACACGGACAAATTGGTCCCTCATCCTCCTCCACCTCTTCATGCACTCGCCACCTCTAAACTCACATTTATTGTCATTTACATCAACGAATAAAACACTTGATGTATTACCTATATTATGATGATGGACCAGTAGGTTCGACCATAGGAGCACAGCGGTGTGTTTACATTGGACTCAAAAACCAGATGACTTTTTTCCAAACAATCCAAATTTTGGTAACTGAATTCAATAAACACAGTTCAACAATAATAATAAAAAAAAACATTTACCATACAATATTCAAATCACTTGGCCAAGTGTTATTACTTTTAAATCTGTCGGGTGCACCCTGTTGATCTGTATCCTGTTTCTTAAAATCAGGTTACTTAATTTCAATTCCCATTTAAATTTACAATGTCAAGTACCAGTCACATGAGGGGTTTTCCCTACACAGCATTGTTTTGAGCAGTTCAACGTATGTTTGTCAACAAAACAAAAGGTAGTAAAATAGTATAAATGTCAGTCAATAGTCATGAGAGTATCCAGCCGCGTGTGAAGGTAGGATCGATACTTCCTACTGCACCGTTGGGTGCAGCACACAGTCCACAATGGAACGAATGGGAATGTCTCTACGTCCTGGTGGGAAGGCTCACCACCAAATCATCGGAGGAATCCACTCCTGCAACACTTCGTCATGTACAAAAAACCTGAGCCATTCCAGTGCCCAGCAGGCTTGACTGCACGGCGAGGCAGCTCTCAAGTCACCCACGTGGAGTTCTTGTCGTTGAAAGCAACCAGGATGAACTTCAGATGAAAAGTTAGCTAGAGCAGGTCAGCTCCATGTGGCTTTAAGTAAAATTGAAAAAAAAAAAAAAAACGGCCACTTCTCAGTCTAACCTTTTCACTCTTCTTTTTCAACACAAAAACGATTTAACTCACAAGTTTAACGGATGTAGATGTTATTTCAGGCTTGTTTCTCCATTCTTATTCTTGTTGTAATTGTCTGGAACGTCACGGAGCAGCACTCTCCTCCTCCCAGCAGCGCCGCAGACACCGACTCAGACACGTTACTCCTGGGCCGGCTTTGCCGACAGGCGACACAGGCGGCCGCCTGGGGCGCCATCTGATGGATAGGGCGGAAAAAAAAATGAAATATGTAATATGAAATGCACTCTCTACACACTCAAAATTCCCCTCTGAAATGACATGAAATTAAAACATCAATATTTTAATTCTAATAATCTGGCTGCATGACGAGCTCAGCTTGGGCCACCGCTCCGATGCATTTGACCGTTAAGGGTGCCGTAGATCACGTGCGTGGTTAGCACTGTAGAAGGACATCCTGTTGTCATCGCGTTTAAACTTTTGATATTTTACGATGAAAAGAACACCTAAGCCATCGGGATCAGCATTCCCAAAGCGAAGGAAGGAGGAAGAAAAAAAACGGACCTAAAGCAGAGGTATGTAGACTTTATAAATTTGGCAAAGGAACTTTTTGCGTTACAATTTTAGCTAACTGCCTCTCCTGCCACGCACGGTCCACGGACGGACCCTCGCTAGCTGTTTACACACACAATACAGTATCTCATAACTTTAACCAATTAATTTTACTTTTGAATCGTCGTGTCCAGATGCAGTGAGACAATATCTGCAGCCTGTCGACACCACGGGGGCAGGACTGTCTTCTACACCTGTTGAGTCTCAATGTGATGATGAAGAAGGTAAGATTTTTTTTCCCGTTTTTTGGAGTATGATTGCAGCCTTTTTATGAACTTTGATTCAAGTTTTAAGTACGCATACAATACGAATATAACGTTTTCATATCAGAAGAACGTTAGGTGTGGGTGGAGCAAAATTTCAACTTTGTCCGACACATTGGGCTGGCGGCACCGCCGCGGCCGTGGCGGGGACTCCCCAGCTGCCGCCGGGCCCTGCGGGGAGTGAGAACTGCCTAAACACAGCATGATATCTTATGCCGTCTCTTTCTTGTTTATGCTGCAGCGTCTTCTATCCAGGCATCACGCAGCAGCATCACATTTACTGAGCTACAGTCTCAGCATCTAGAACCAGGTGAGTAAGTTACTTGTTGGGCTATTTGTAATCAGCAGTAGAAACTGACTTTTTTAAATTAAACGGCTTATCACATATATCGATATGCAAAATTAATTTATTTAAATCCACACCAGACACTTGTTTTGGGCACAATCAGTGCAGCATTGATTTAGCATTGAGAATATTAAATAATCTGAACATACACATCTGAAAGTGTCTCCTTAAGATGTTATTGTCAGTTAGGCTGTAAATTTGTAAAAAAAAGGATGGACATTAATTTTTGTGACATTAGTGAGTCATCTTGAGGGCAGAAAGGTTTATGCCCTGAAGAAGGTCGTACAGAAACGCGTCGGTGTTTCCTTGTTTAATAAGTGAAATCCTCAGAGTGCCTCAGATCACCGGTTCTTCTTCCTCATATTCTACAATTTATTTGATGCTGAAGAACACCTGAGAGTGAGACATAATTTATTTCAAATATTCCCCATGGATGCAGTCACTTCCACCTGTTTTTGATAATTTTATTCATGTTTTCATAGAACAGATTTAAAAAAGATCAATAAAATAAAAAGTCCAGTAACATTAAAAATAATGAAAATCATCACTGCACATGACCGAGGTTGCTTTGTGTGTGTGTGTGTGTGTGTGTGTGTGTGTGTGTGTGTGTGTGTGTGTGTGTGTGTGTGTGTGTGTGTGTGTGTGTGTGTGTGTGTGTGTGTGTTTATTTTCTCACAGAAGAAGAACCCAACACCAGCAGACTCGGTGCTCCAATCCAACAGCCTGAAGAGACACCATCATCAGCTTCAACAGATGTCTGTGAACATGTATGAGCTGCTGGCCCCATGGATCCTGCTGACTGGCCACAGCAGTTGAACAAAACGGAAAGAAGAACTTTCTTTATGATGACACTGATATTTGAGTTTTGCTTTTGATTGCACAGTTTAATGCTGCTTTTGATTTTGCACCCCCCCCCATGACATCTGCACAACATTTTGAGTTGTTGGTTATTGTAATATTCTCAGGTTACTTATCTTTCAAGCTTACATTCATTCTTCAGGCTGTTGACTTTAAAGAGTTGCTGTGTGAATATTTAAAATAAAAAATTAGTAACTAAGGAATAACTGTGGAGTTGCTCTTTCCAATGTGTGGTGGGAGGGTGGGTTTTGGGTGAGAGGCATGCAGGTGTGGGGGGGGGGGGCACATGGGCAGTCTCGCCTTGGGCACCAAATTACCTAGAGCCGGCCCTGCGTTACTCCAGTTGATGGGTGGAACGAGTCACAAGAGTCTGAGTTCCAATTGGTTATGTTGCACAGAGTTTTTGTGCTGTGATTGGTTGGGAAGCAGTCAGTCTCTTCTGCCTCTAAAATCTCTTAAAGAGGTACACCCATTTTATGTGGGTTACATCCGCCTCTTTTCACTCCTCCAGCCACGGAGGAACAAACCTTAATATTTAGAGTTTTTTCGCGAGGGATTCTTCAAGCTGCTCAGTATCTGCCACTAGATATCCTCGGCTCTCTTTATGCTTTTTAGGGCTCAATGGCAACGTTGTAGACGGCAGTGGAGTGTTGACCAATCACAAGCTTGCGTTATCTGTCTCGACAGACGGATGTTTAGAAAAGAGAGCTCGACTCCATCCGTTCTCGTGAGCCTGCTGGAGAGCCCTCGCAAGGATAGATAATGGCGTTGTGCGCGTCCGTCCCAACGCAGAAGTATAAATTAGAGCAAGTCATCCCCTACTAGAGACTTACTTCACTCCCACTTAATGTTTGAAAAATGCAACAAATTCTGTTGCCTGGCAGACCGAGAGGGTGAAGCTGCTAACAAATACACAAACACACAGGCTTCCAATGGCATTGTGACATCATAATGTACCAGTTTACATCATAGCATACCTCTTAGCCAATAGCGGTGGCAGATTTAAATTCAAATACAGTGCAGTGTTTACCTGACGACGGCGCAACACTGACAGTTTTAGGCAGAATATTTAAAATTTTACTAAAATGCACTGAAGTTCCAAATTATTGACTACACATGTCTGCAACAGGATTAGACACTCGTTCATGTCGTTTATCAGCAAAAAAAAAAGTTGGTTTGGGGGTGACTTGCCCTTTAAGTCTCATCCCAGTTGGTTGTGCTCGGAAAACCTCACAAGGCAGGTGTCCTGGAGGCATCCTAACCAGATGCCCAAGCCACCTCAACTGTCTCCTCTCGACAATAAGTAATAATAATATAGATAAAAAATATTTGTTTATTTGTTACATTGGTAACCACAAACTCTTAACCCTGTAACTGACGAGTCACTGATTCAGTTAAAGAGCGGGTCAAGTGTGCCTCAGCGTCCTTCTCCACTCACGTATCAATTTTAAAAACTGCAACATTAGTAGGTGTTGCCTGGCTGACCGAGAGGGCAGAGTCGCGGCAGTGACGAAGACAATGTGTAACGAGACGATGCTAGCTCCCTTCACTCTGAGCAGTCATTAGAAGTGGAGGACGTTTCTCCCCCTCCTTACCCAGACATTCGAGAAGAAAGGAACCAAGTCTATTTGGAGGAGACAGGCGGACCTGAGCCTTATTGTTTTGAGCTTGTGAGTTGCCTGAAACTACCGGAACCGACCCAACAGAACCAGCTCTGAATGGTAAGTAGCCGTTAGCCATAGCATTAGATTAGCTGCAGGGTTTGGCTCGACGGCCCTAGAGAGCTAGTATTCAGCATGTTTTAGAGATTTATCTGCTTCAACACACCTGGTTTTAATCAGCAACAAATAGCTGAGCTGCTTAACAGCTAATCTAACCTGTTAAAGCAGGAAAACCACTGAAATGTGCTGGATAGCAGCTCTCCAGGAGCCCTGGGCTTAAGTTACAGTCTGCTGCAGAAAGTTATGAAAATACCCCATGAGAAAATTATTCTGTAATGTGTTCAGCCCACTAAAACTGCCCTGATTTCATTATTTATTTACTGATACCAGCTGCTCTCTCGGTTGCAGGTGATCCTCTGGTGTCTGCAGCTGGTCTCCTCTGCTGGTGTCGTCAGGATCAGGAGCTTCCAGAAGAATGTGCCTTTCAACGACTCTTTCCCCCTTATTTGTTATATTAATTAAATAAATCTCAATTTATATATTTCCTGTTTTTGTTCATGTCCATAAATGCTTAAACATGCTTGAAATTAAAACGAGCTTTTAACAGTGAGGTGCTAGTTTAATTAATCGCAATAGAGCTAGTTAAACATGCAACAATGTGATAATTCAGTTAATGTAATTTTATAAATATACATTAAAATATCAAAACTGGAATCAAAATGAGACATTTGGCAGCACAAAAAACTTGTCAAACACATTATTTATTATAATAATTGTAGGCAGACAGGAGACAGAGCTGATGGAGGTTCTCAGTCATCGAAGGATGGCTGAAGGCTTTCCAGGAACAGGAGATGTGGTGTTGTCTCTTCTCTCTCTATTCTGCCAGATGAGCTGATAGGTTACAGGTGTGTGAGGACATCCTCATGCTGTCATAACCAGATGACACGAGTTATCAGGTGATCAGCCAGGCTAATGATGAGAAGCAGAAAGAAAACCAATCCAGGACAGTGTACAGTAATAACAAAAATATGTGGTGTTAATCACCTTATGTGCTCTTATAGAGTATTAATGTGTGCCTGCCTCATGGTGTAGAGTCCATATTTTGCTGAGTGTCCTGCAATAATGCAGGTTATTAGTTAATTTACTTTTGATAGCAACGAACAAAATATTTAATGTAAAAGTTATTTACCAGGTGAATCAGCTCACACGTCACCACCAAGTGTCACGGGCAGAATCAGTAGCCTCCTTCATGATGTCATGATGTAATCACATACTTATTTAATTGTTAATATCTTAAAAATTCTGAAATGTTTACATTTTTCTACCTTGAACAGTTCACTGAGCTTGCACTGTCATTGAGGTGGAAGCTGGAATCAACAGCAGACACCTCACATCTTGGTCTTTTCAGGGGTGTGGACGCTGCTCTGGGAATTTCTGGAATATGAATTTCCGTCATGGTCCCTGTGTCACCAGACACACTGTGGCTGAGAGCTCTAAACTGGGCGGTCATGTAAAAAAACAAAGAAACAGCACATTTACAAATGTTTAAAAGAGCATAAAATCAAGTGTAACAATAATCTGTAAAACAAATTAAAACTAGAAGGTGATAATAAAATGTTTACATAGAAGATTATTAAAAATTATTCACCTTTGCTACGGGTAAGGCCTCACGTCAGCCTGGACAAGTGCATTCTTGCAGACTACTAAATTAGTCTGACAGCCAGTGTCTTGGGTAGATTTAGCCTGAAAAAAAAAATAGAAGCACATTGTTGTTAGAGTTTATAAAGTCAGATAATATACAAAAGAAACTGTCAGATATAGGCGCTTTATAACATTCCTAGTGTGTGATCGTTATTATAACGTAAAAGTCAGTCACATATGATGTGGAGAGCCTGAAATGCGACCTCCTGAACAGAATTCCTCACAGAACTGGGTCACGCTGTGGTGTAAAGCTGGATTTCACGATGTAATGTTGTCTGTCAACTAGTGCTGCGTTATTTAGAGCCACTGTTGCAGAATTACTGACTGACACTAGGGGTTGCATGACTTAATTGTTTTTTAAAGTCAACAGTCAAGTAGTGAAAATCGTGTCAACTTCGACTAGTCGTTGATGACGTCATACATCTAAAGCGGCTGGGGGTGGGGGTGGGGGGGGGGGGGGGGGGGGGGGGTCGGTAGGTTCGCTGGAGTTTTTGACAATTAAAATTGCGCCCACATTTTCTAAGTTAACACATCTCTTTTAATAACGGTACTTTCTGCATCCTACTTCAGTCCACTCCCCCCTCCCCCTGCGCAGCAGCCGCATTCTCACTGATGCGCCTGCAGCCTCTCTGAGTTCCTGCTGCTCTAAACATTAAAATAATTATTTCATTTTCTGTTCCTCACTTCTGATTACCTTCAATGGTGTCTGTCTGTTGCAACCACCAGGTACAAAAACAAACTTGTTTTTATTTGACTATTTTTCTGTCCTGCCTGTTTATTACCTTCCTGCATCTCCTCTCAATCCTAAAGAAAAACTGCTACCTGGGTTCATATATATTCACCTTATGAGTTACCTTTGAACTGCAGTTCTAAAACATCTACCGACCGCAAAAACAGCGGAGTGCTCGCTGCTTGGCGGCCGACTACAACGGGACCGTTTTGCTGCGGAGTTCGTGCCGGAGCGGAGCGGAGATAGTGGAATTTTGGGGGTGCGTCACCGGAGAACAAAACAAGTGATGTGCCTCGCTCTGCAGCAGCAAAACGCATCAGGCACAAATAACAGACAGAAAACATTAAATTTAATTCATTTTTGAGGTGGTGACACCTGATTTGGTGGTGCTCAGGACGCAGATGTCTGGAGCGCATCAACGATCAGAGCTTTGCATGCGCAAACTGGTTAAGATTAGGATTGGGGTGAGGGGAAGGTAAAATTGCAAGAGGGAAAAGGTCACAGTTTGGTTAAATGTCGGTTTTACTGCCGGTGTCGACGCTCTGGCACAGCTCGTTGCCTCCGCCTCCCGACGCAGGGGCTCATGACCTGCTGTCTTTTCCGAGGACTGCATCTTGTCAGTTATTATCACGTGACAGCGACTAGTCGATGATAGGCATAACAAGTCACTACAGAGCCGTGAAGTCGACTAGTCGACTAGATCATACAACCCCTAACTGACACAATAACAATCCGAATTTTCTCCGAGCCTCACAGTAATAGTCATGTGGACCGTTTCGTCGGCCAGGGCTTCGAGATATGCTCCGATTCACCGCTGATTCTAACCTTACATCCCGTTCCACATTTTGTGAACTTGACAAATCAGCCCGAAGGCAGTGCAGACTGATATTAGCTAAATTAAGTGAACCACGTCTCTCAAACGTTGCATTTAGGTAGGGAATTGTCTTTAGAAGATGTTAAAACTTTTATTTAGCTTACTCACCTCAGACTAGAGCCCGCCATGGTGGGGGAGCAGAGTCAGTGGGCTGCATCTAAATCGCGGAAGAGCCACGGTGGGCACGGCCTCCCTCTTCAAAGGGAGAAGTGCAGAATAACCCAGTTCAAACTCCATCATGTTGGCGAAGGAATCGTGGGTAAAATGCTAGTTGCAAACTACAGCACCAGGCGGGAGCTGACTGTTTTCCAGACACCGATTGCGCGCAACCACTGGCACCTAATTTCTAAGTCCAGCGGAAAGGAGTGCAACCCCACAGAGCCACCGAACCCACTACACTACACCTTCTCACCATACTAACATGATATGAACACTAAACCCGAACTACTTTCCTAATAACACTAACAGCCAAACACTAACTAAACTACAATATCCAACAGCCAAGCTAACACTAAATAAGTATGTATAACACTAAAAGCTATGCTAAAGATTAGGATATGCTAATGCTAGATGCTAATGCTGAACTACCGCTAACCGTCCTAAACTGGCTTGCAAATCCAACTCCCAACTCGCCACAAGGCGTGGCCGAGACTCTCGATGCTTTTATAACTTTGACACGGAGCTGCTACGTAGTACTTTACTGGTTTACGTAGTATCTTTCACTTTAGCCATTGGCTAAAGTGTATTTAAAATGACTCAAACTCTATGTTTTAAGCTGAAGATGGCGCTATGCTGTGGTATTTAGGCAGAATTTTTAATTTTTAATGAAAATGCACCAAAATGCTAAAATAATGAATACACACATTTAAAACACTATTAGACACTCATTTATACAGTTTATCAGCAAAAAAAGAGTTAATTTAGACATTACTTGCTCTTTAAATATATTTGAATCCCTTCATATTACAGAGAGCTTAGTCTCCTCCCCCTATGGTCAGCTCATGGGTTTCCTGACACCCCCCCCCCCCCCAAAAAAAAATGAATGTAAGGGAACAAAGTTATAAAAGTTATTTTCTAAGCTGCTTTGCCTTATGCCCTGGATCACACGTGTTATACTTTTCACTAAATGAAAAATAAGTGTGTGTTTTAATTATGCCAGTGATGTAATTTAATAAAAATCAAAACAAAGAAAAAAAAAGGAAAAACATTTTTATGGTGGTTATTTGGTGTAGATATAAAAATATTCATACCTCCAGAATTTATTATTATAAACTAAAATACATTGTAGAATCATTGGTTTTGTTTAAATCTAAATTAGTCGAACTGATTAAACACTTTTAGCCATCACATCAGTCAACATCTTGTACATGTTGAACTCTTTAATATGAGGGGGGTCAGTGATGTGTTAAATGGGGGCGGGGCTTGCCAGAATCAGGAGACCTTTTTTTGTCTGGGTCTGTAAATTGAACCCTTGGGTCCTGCTAAACTTGACAGCATTACCGCAGAGATCCAGCAGGGGCGCTGCTGCTCACCAGCCCTCCGCGCCCGCCTGGACGGTCGGACTGAATATTCAAAGTTTATAAAAGGCTCGCGGCGCATCGGAGAGCGGCGGAGCGAAGATCCGAGCAGAAGTTATGATCTTAGAAAGAACTCCCGAGTTGTTAAAAACCCACTTCAGGCTGAGCCTGCGTGGAGGAGTGATGAAGCATCTCGCTGTCAGCCGGCCTGTCTGTCAGTGGGCCAGCGCTGCGTGGAAACATCTCCCCGGCTCACGGGGTTCACACGCGGGGAGTGCAGCCCAGTGGCCGGTGTGTGTGTGTGTGTGTGTGTGTGTGTGTGTGTGTGAGAGAGAGAGACGGGGTGTGTGTGTGTGTGTGTGTGTGTGTGTGTGTGTGTGTGTGTGTGTGTGTGTGTGTGTGTGTGTGTGTGTGTGTGTGTGTAGAGGGTGGGGAGCACGCCCAATGCGAGAGCAGAGTTAAGGGAAGGAGGGAGATACGGAGCGGAAAGAAAAGGAAGAGTTGAGTGAGAGAGGAGGAGGAGGAGAGAAAGAGCGAGGGGGGAGGAGAGCTCCGTCTCTCCCGGTGCACTTGGCAGTCTAGTTGCGGGCTGCTGTGCTGTTGCTGTCGTGGCGTGGCTGGTCGCGCCGGGCGGGGAACTTCACCACACTGGAGCCCGGAGTCCAACTCTCTCACCTGCGCAGTTCGGAGCTGCCATGGGTCTCTCGCCAGGATTTACTGTCCTAATTATTCTGCCGGCCTTCCTGCTGCACACCAGCGGCCTTTACATCGCCAGTAGCGTTAGTAAGTACAGCACAGAGCCAAACGTGGTCAGTGTTTATACTCACTATCTGCTCATCTTTTATCAGCAGGAGGAGCTGCGCAGTGCTCCTCCTGCCCGAGCGCTCTCTGGAAGTCTGCAGCGACACTGTATGCTTCATCCGCTTCTTTTAGGTTTTATTTGCTTTCTTTTAAAACGTTCACCCCTAAAATAAGACATCTGATAACTTCTGGGTGTCCCGCTGTTGTGTTTGCACATCCAGAGGTTGTGATTCCTGCCCCCTTTATGATTTAGTGGGTGTTTAAAGGGGCGTCAGATGGAGCGATACACTGTCGGATTTTGCAAGGAAGTAGCCAAACGTTATCTGATTCGGCCGCTGTCGCATCTATCGATCTGTCACAGGACGCAGGGAGTCGGATGTCAGCCTATTGATCACACTATTAGCAGATCGGTCCTCCAGCACGGAGATGCAGGAGCCGTCAGAGCGGCTTTGGTCTGATCAGTCAGCAAACTTTAGAAATTACAGGAGAACGTTCAGGTGTGTGTGTGTGTGTGTGTGTGTGTGTGTGTGTGTGTGTGTGTGTGTGTGTGTGTGTGTTGACACTGACACCCATGGGTTTGTCTCAGAGTGTTGAAGTGTGCGTTATTTTAATTAAGGGGCATGACACGCACGTGCTGTGTGTCTGTCAGTGACATACGTAGGATGATGATGGAGAGGGTCAAGGTGGATTCATCTTAGTTCCCTTTCTGTTGGTGCAGATTGGCAGCGATAAAACACTGTGAGAAAGCCGCAGTTAGCACCTTGATCTGCTCTGTTTGGTGCTGGAAGGGCAGAAGGTGTCAGAAGCGCAGCGCGCGCTGCTGAGACTGTCGTTTCCAAACTCACATAGCCGAATAGCAGGGTCGCCTCTGGGTTCATGGGTGGGGCTGTGTGTGTGTGTGTGTGTGTGTGTGTGTGTGTGTAAAGGACATTATCCTGCCCCCCTTTTTTACTGCAGTTTAAGAATAATGTGAATATTTTCTAATCTATTGTTTCCTCTCACCCATTTTCACCATCCTTTTCCTGTTCCCAAATCATGACCTCTCATTCCCTCCATCTTTTGGCTTCTCTCCTCTTTTTCAAATCATCTTTCCCCATTACCATTCCTTCCACTTCTCTCACTTTCCCACCTGCCTTCCCCCCAGACTCCCTGCAGCACATCCTGGGGGAGTATGGACTGGTTAGGCCGATCAGTGTGGACGCAGAAGGCCGATTTCTGTCACACGCTGTCTCGGCTGGCTGGGTGGCAGAAGGGCAGTCCCGTAGGCGCCGGAAGAGGGAGGTAGGAGAAGGGAATGATGAGTGGGAAGGAGCAACAAGAGCCGAGGAGAACCGAGAGCACCCAGCTCATCAGGAAAGGCTTTACTACAATGTCACCGTCTTCGGCCGGGACTTCCACCTGCGCCTGCGCCACAACGCCAGGCTGGTGGCCCCCGGAGCCAAGATAGAGTGGCACGATGACAGTGACAGCATCCGGTACTTTGAGCCACTGCATGATGAGTGCCTGTATGTGGGAGACATCACGGACATACCAGGAGCCACTGTGGCGATCAGCAACTGTGATGGGCTGGTGAGTAGACAACCCGTCTTACCTGCAATGTGTTCTAACTGCTGAGCTCAGCAGAAAGGCATATGTGGCTGGAATACAAGAGGAAGTGCAATGGGAGAGATAGCAAATAAAAGAAAATGGGCTTTTTTCTGTGCTTTAGGTCTAAAGTTTATAATGCTGTTGTCCTGGTTATCTCATTGGCCCGGTGATGTTTTGGAGAGGAGGTTCATAAGGAATACTTGATATCTTCATGAGAGCTCACTTGTATCACTTCAAGGGTAAACTTGATGGTGAATTATGATTACCATTGCCAGTGCAATGGAAGTGCATGATTCAGGCCTGCATGGGCTGGTGTCTTTCAGCACATTGCAAACCAGGACACTGAGTTGTGACGGTTGGCTTCACATTACAGCTGGAGTTCACCAGTCCGTTTCCAAAGTGTCTCAAAATATTTGCTAAGGTTCTTTATTTCTTTGCTAGAGTCACAGGCATGGACGTAATTTTCACTTTAGAAGTGGGGTGGGTGGGGGGGGGGTGGACACGGGGGTGGGGGGGTGGGGGGTGGGGGGTGGGGGGTGGGTGTATCTTTACAGTATGTTCTAATGGGAAACAGGCTTCAACACAAACGGTTGTTGTCTGCTTGGTCCTAGAGCTCAACCAGTGTCAATTTAATATAGCGTAATATTGTTTTTGAATGGTAAAAAGTGCAGGGGTCATAACTTGACTTTGGAAAAAGTGTGTGTGTGTGTGGGGGGGGGGGGGACACATGCCCCCCCCCCCAAAAAAAATTACGTCCTGTGTCTTACACAGGACATTTTTGAACCATATAGGACAATGTCCTCATGATTTGTATCTATTTATTACCACTGAGTACTATAGTGACCTCTGACCTTCACATATTATACATATGTTTATTGTGACAATAATCTGGTAAAATTATTTGACATTTCTACAAAATGCTAAACATTTTCAACCATGAGGATGAGAAAAATAAATGAACAGAGTTGATCACCAAACTATTAGAGATTATGGTGTAATTAGAAGGAATTCTTATGAAACATCGGAAAACATCTGAACTAATGTCTAAATATTGTAATGATCCGTAAGGGGCTATTATTATTGTTGTTATTGATGTTACAGAGTGCCTGATCAGAAATTATCATTAAAATGGGTGTTCAGTGTTCCAAACCTTAAGCATTTCCTTTTAAAAGCTAGCATAGCATCTGGTTGTACTTCCTTTTGCCTTTGCTTGCATTAAAGCCACACTATGCAACTTTTTCATTTTTCTAAATCATTTTCTTGAGCGAGTATGTGCTAAAATTAGGGCGGCACAATACATCGCAAATGTGATGTCATCGTGATACTGGCATGCGCAATACGCATATTGAAAAGAACAAAAAGCAATGAATGGTCAGCTTAAATGTTTGCTACTCATAACACATTTTGTCAATCAAATGGAAGCATGAAGTTTTTGACAAACCAAATCGGGTGGGTTCTCATAGGTTAGATGCCCGCCCCCTAGGCGGACGGCACTTAACTCATTCACTGCCATTGACGACTAAAGTCGTCGCTAGGGCTGCAACAAACGATTATTTGGATAATCGATGAATCGGATGGGGTCTCGACACGATTAATCGATTAATCGGATTACATGGGGAAATTTTTAAAAACTGCTAGGGAAACGTTATTTCTCTCCTTCCTTCACTTTATTTAACACAACATTATTAGAAAACAGTTCAATAGCAGAAAAACAACATGCCATCACCTAAATTGTCTTATAAGGTGTATAGACAGAGACCCTAAGCTACATCTATCTGTGACCTAAAATGCTTGGTCCAAGTTAAACAGCTTAAGGGCAATTCTCATCTGTTTTGTTTGATCTCATCTGTAGACATTTATTATAACTGGGGATGTCAAACAACTAATTTTTAAATGTAATTAAACATAGGCTGTGAATTAATCAAAATTGATCACTATTTCCAAAAATGACTGAAAAAATACCAAATAAAACAAAAGTAAATTAATGCCATCCTCCTTGTGATGATGCCCTGGGTAACTGCCATAAAGTCACATCAAGAAATGCTGCTGATCATTCCAATGATCCCAAATAGACTCACATTAGGCCACATGAAAGCAACTGAACCCAAAAATATATTAACCAGTATATAACTGCACTCTCACACAACACGCCTGCAGCAACAGTTAGGACTCCTCCCTCCCTTTTAAAAGCGTTTTTGCTTCCGAGGACATTGTGGTTGTAAAACCACATGCTAGTAGTCTGGCCCCGGTGTGATCAACCAGTTTCTGTGGGAATGTGACGGCGGAACCAGGGCCAGATTAACACTTTGTTGTACCCTGGGCAACAATATTCAAGGGCCCCATCATCATGACCTGAGGATCACCATAATGTGGTCACATACAGAATATTTTACTGTAATATGCAGTAAATATACTCAATACTTGAATGCCTGGCAACACGTAACCCGCCCAGAGTAACCTTTGACCCACCTCGTGTGGACTGACCATTGAGGAGAGGGTCTTAACTTGAGGCCCTCTCTTCATTGGTCAGTCTGCATGAGACTGACTCTCAACTGACGTTCAGTCATAGGCAGCGAAGCGTCTCTGTGCAGCGCAAAATCCCGGGTGGACAGTTTGTTTAATATAGGGTGACCATATTTCCATTTCCAAACAAGAGGACAGGGGATCTGTGCCTATGACGTCACACTATGGCAACACCACACAAACCATGTAGGGACCCATTTTTTGTAAGAACTAAATTAATATCAAGTTCTGCCAATAAAAGGGCTCTAAAACAATTCATATGTAAATATTTTACATATTTAATGCAAAATCTCATTTGTCTGCTTTAGTGCTGCAACAAGGTTTTATTAATAATAAATTATTATACCTTTTGTTTTACTACAGCATTGGTAAGCTTCCTGTGCACAGATTATTAAGAAAGTGTTGTTTCAGCTGTGAGATTAGACGATAGGGTCAATGAAAAAATAAGTTGTCACACACTCCATGGAAACTTTCAGAGAATCCACAAATAGTGGCTTTCACATGGTTTTGTTACTTTTTGCAAGTTTACAAAAGAAGCAGATGAGACAGCATGCCTGATTGTTTAGTTTTTCATCTGATAATATTAGAACATGTCAGTAATGTCTGAGGGGCTTTTATAAACACTGTATAATGAACACTACTGGAGAGGGTATGCATTACACAGAGGCTTCTGGGGAGCCCAGTTATGGGGGGGGGGGCATTTTGCCTTGGCCCCCAAAATGTCTTGAAACGGCCCTGGGTGTGTGACAGAGTTTTGAATGTGATCTGAATTGTATCAGATGTATAAATATGACGTGTATAAATTATTGTTTTTTACTGGTAAAAACGTGTAGTGGAGATAAATCTATGTACATTTTACTTTTCAACACTTTGTTTTGTTTTCTTGTTTTTATTTAACAATTTTCCTGTCCTGTCTCTCATCTTCCTGCATCTCCTCTTAATTCTCCAGAAAAACTGCTGCCTGGATTCTTTCTTTTTCACCTCAGCAGTTACTTTTGAGCAGATCAAAGGGATCTCCTGACCGCAAAGCGGAGTGCACGTTTTCGATGCTGCGTCAGTGAGGTGAAATCACTGCAGTACAGGTGATGAGCTCTGCAGTAGCAGAGCGCTTCAGGCACAAATAAGACAGAAAATAGAGAACATGTGCAGACATGAACGATCGTGTGCTAATTATAGTTTTTTGGTTGCGCCACTTTGCGAATGGACCGTGCGCTGGAAGCAGCTGCCTGGATCGCTGCGCAACAACGCGCTGTGCCGCTCTCTGCTCAAAAGAGTCCAAAAATATATAATATAGAAAACTTTTTTCCGGCTCCCCTGGATGTGTAGGATATACAGCTACCCCATAATTCGATCCCTGCTCCTGGATGAAAAGCCGGACATTTTCATCAATACAAGAACCCGCAGTCCGGATGCGCCGGACAGAGAGTGAAAAGTGGACAAGTCCGGGGAAAACGGAACGTACGGTCACCATAGTCCTCATAAAGTGGGAAATTATAGATACAGTTTTTTGCTCGTGCCCTGGGCCCTTTAGAGTTCGTGCGCCCTGGCAATTGCCTTGGGCGGAACCGGTTCGCAGCGCGAGTCCCGCCCCCCCGACCCCCCCCCCCCCCCCCGCTCATCTAATAAGCGTTGCGCTCACGACTTTAGACTCTTTTTTTTTTACGAGCTTAGGGCATGTCTAGCCTGTGTAATAATCAGGGGCTTGGGTGAATCACTTTTGAAAAGTTTTTAACTTACCCGGACACAGAGTTCTCTCCTTCCTCGCTGATGATTCCTACATGCTTGCGTTTAAGATGCTGCATCATCACTGTAGTACTCCCGTGCCATGCTAAGTCTGACCTAAGCGTTGCAGGTAACGAATGTCTTTGCCTGATTTAACAGAAAATGCTCCCAAACTTAAAAAGTTTTTACTTTTTTGACTCTCGCTGCTTCTGCCATGTTCCTCTTCCAAACACCTGCCGGCTCTCCCTCGCGCTGATCTGACTTGCTCTGGTCTGTGAGCAACAGCGGGCGGGGTGGGGTGGGGGGTGTGTGTGTGTGTGTGTGGGGGGGGGGGGGTGGTGGGGGCACTTTTGGAAGAGTTGTGTGACACAACAAATCGATGACGCAATTCGTTGCCAATGCTTTTAGTAATCGATTTTCATCTAATTTATCGATTCGTTGTTGCAGCCCTAGTTGTCACTTGCATTTTTTTACTGTGTGGGCGTCGGAACGAGCCCCGGTGCCGTGAGAACAAACACCCCAGCGCTAAAGCCGATCTTCATCCGCGTACGTCACACGTCACATGATCAGGAAGCAGAAAATCCATGTGTTAGGAGATCTTTTGGGGCTGCTGCTGTAAAAAAAAAACGAGGCGCAAACCGGAAAAAGTTCTTTCGATCACAATTCAACAACGGATTATGAAAGAAGGGATAACGCTCGAAACGCGTGGATTCTTCCTGATGTAAGAGGTGAGTTTCCTCTTTGTTTTGGTAGTTTTAGTAGTTTTGGCGTTAACATAATCATAGAGAGCAACGTTCTGTAACTCTTCAAAAAACAGTGAACATGCAGAAAAACGCTGGCGAAGGGCTTTTTTCATGAGGAAACGGCCAGCAGTGAATGAGTAAATTTAGTGATGAACCACTCCTAGACACTAATTAAAGTTGAGGAGACATTTCAGTTAGTTTAAGGTGTTAAAAAGACAAACACACAGTGAAGAGGAGAGTTTCACTTTCAGTTTTATGACTGTGTATCAATAACAGACTCTAGGGGGTGCTAAAAGCAAATTAAAAGTACCAAGTGTGCCTTTCAACTGCTTTTAACTGTTACCAGGTGAGGCTGATGCAGATTATTTAAAAAATTGCTAATTTCCTCCTAAGTTCTCATCCGACTAAAAAATCAATGCACATATTGCAGACTGATTTCGGACTCTACAACAATATGTAACATTTTAAACTGCCCCCATAAAATAATTTGGTTCAACAACAGTTGCTCAAAGAGCTTTTAATAGAGCTGATGATGGTAAGACAAACAGGAAGTGGATGGCACACTGTTGGTGAATGACTGACAGTAAGAGAGGAAAGTGCGATATCAGTCAGTGTGAAGACTGTGCACCATCAGGAACTGAGATGAGAGGATGAGGAGAGATGGAGACCAGAGCTGTAGGGAGAGGTGAAAAGGAGCCTCAGAGAAAAGAGAGAGAGAAAAAAAACAAAGTAAATATTTGCAAAGATTCTGAAGATGGTTTGAATGTTGAGATGGGGCAGGAAGGGCTCCCATCATTACTAAACAGGCTTCATTAGTCATTTGGAGCAGCCCACCGCTGAAGCTGAGCAGCAGCAACTGGATCCATTTAGGCTCGAGGACACTAGGGACCGAGCGAGCAGCTGAGAGAGCAGGCAGGCAGCCAGGACAGCAGAAGCCCAACATGCCCACCAGCCAGCGGCCATTCACTGCTTGCGCTGCAGGTCTTTTCAGGGCCTATTGGAAAACTCTGGAGCAGATAACTGTCTAGTCGGAACAGGTCTGGGATCAGTCGCTATCCAGTGTTGCTTTGGTGACTGCACTTTTAATTGTGATGAAAACCTTGACTTGCTCTGTAAGTTTTGTTAAATAGTTGAACAAAAGTTTAAACTTCACCACGTCAGAAGAAATATATCAATAAAAAACATTATTTTATAGTTTAGATTTACAATTTTGAATATAGACAGATTCAGTGAAATAACTGGAAGTTGAGCCGCCGCCATTGCTGCGGTGACAGATCCCAGTCAGCAGCTTTGAAGTGGAAGTTTTTTCTTTAGTGAACATGTTTAGCAGTCACCTGCTGTTCTAAATACAGCAGAAAACTCTGGATTTAGAAGAAAATTTTATGCGAGACACCGTAGTCCATGCAGGACCCGCCGGCAAAAGCCAGCCCTGCTTGACAGCCGCCTTCACTTTGTGCAGGAACGCTGCAATGTGGTTAAAGCAGCTCTCTACCTACCATGCAGTCGCACAACGACCTGGCAGCGCAAAATTAGCCTGGCCCATCTGGAGCTTCACTTATTCTGACCCTCGATCAGAGACCTGTAGTTTCCATTTTTCTGGCCATCAAATGCCAGCCGTTCAATAAAATATTGTTGATTATCTAAGCTGTCAATGTTTGCTTTCTAACTTGTGCACACATAAGTTTTATGCTCAATGTTTACCGATACAGTCTGCAATCTCCCTATTTATTTTTCCAGTTTATCACTCAAACGAATAATTAATTAATAATGTCGGTATTAGTTTAATATACGTTCATCAGTTACTGTAGCCACTGTCTAAAATAATCAATCCAGGTATTCCTGATGGTTTCACTAGAGGGTGAGTTTACAATGACAGTATAATGAACGAATCCCTGACATGTGTCACCGCAGCAATGGTGGCACTGCAAGATGGCGACCTCCACAATTCGCTCGCCAACTCCGTCAATAGAGCAGAAATTTTTGTGGGTTTTGCCACAGAAAAAGAAATTAAAGACAAACGAAGATGTTTTTTACAGTAAAAAATATGGCAACCCTCCTCTACGTGGCTTCAAACACACCAGAAAGACCACAAGGTAATTATCTAGGTTAGTAAATACTTCATTCCAGGATGTTCCACTTTAACAATTTTATTTTGTGTTTGACAAGTAATTCACCATAGTTTTATTTTATCGTAGTCTTTTTTATGAGGGCAAGACGTTTGTAGTTCTATGTAATTGATCAAATAATCTGCTTATAGACACAAGTTCAGGTTAATGAGAGCTTTAGCTTTTATGTGTACATCAAGACAATACCAAAGAGGAAAAAGATATAGGAATAACATGAATGTAATAGTATTATAATACATTTCAAGTTTTCATTCAAACACTCATGTTATGGCAGAAAAACATACAAGAATGTTTGCATTTGTATTGAAATCCTGTGTAGCACCCAACTCAAGTAGCTAAGTGTTAACCGTCTGTTATCGGGATGATAGTACTCTGAGTGGGGCCCTGGGTGTGTTAATTAAACTTGGTAAAATGGAGAAACAAGAGCAAATAACTTTTTTTAAATCTAATTATGAAATTTAACAATGGCAGTGCCTCCAACTTAGAAGGAATAATATGAACTACTCTGTTCTTACCCACTAAGAGTAATGAATGTGTGTGTTAAACCTTGTTTTCTGACTCACGCTTGAATGCAATAATGGGAATAACAAGTAGGACACACAATTGTGTCAACTCTGAACATGAAATTTAGTGAAATAAAATATTAAATAAAATAAAACAATATTCCCATAAGTTACAAACTTAAATATACTGGGTCAGAACACACATTCAACAATATATTTCCCCTTTGGTAAAGTTAAGTTCAAATCCCGTAACCCACCCGGGCTCAGCCAGTGAGTTTGTTGCAGGCCTGATAGTTGCTTGGGCTCGTTGTGACCAAAAAAACACACAAATGGCCACTTCACTTGCTAAAATAGCATAAAATAAAATGCTTGCGCTTAGGTTTACTCGGAAATCCAAGGGCATATGGTGACCAGGTTAGGTAAGAGTGAAAACCGTGTCCGTGACCAGGCTGAATCCACTTGACCACGTGGCATACGTACGTTAGCTTCACCTTCAGAGTGGTTTACCATACTTGCAACCGTCTATCCACAGCAAGAAGAGTCCAGAGAATTCCTCTCGGTCCATCATCACAGGGTAAAATTAATCCACAACAGGAACATAGACTCTGCATCCACGGCTATTTTTGACCATTCTCCCCTTAGCTTTGGTAATCAACTTCATCCGGTAACGTGCAGCAACCGACTGCCACCCGTCTAGCCTAGTTCAAACCTGCCTCGGTGAGTTCCCACCCCAATTCACCTGACAGCACAATCAGTTTACATCAACCAATGGGATAACAGAAAATACAAAATTGACAACACAACTAGTTAGATTAAGCCCATTTTTTCCTTTCATCATGTTTTTTTTTCAAACACTTGTGCCTAATATAATTTATATAAAAAAAACATGAGAAAAAACTCTGGTTGGTTGATGAAGTTTTACTATCTTATGAGCCCTTTCCTTTTTATAACAGAACTTGTATTTATTATGATTTTAACCAAGCTTTGAATGCTTTTTAACAAATTTTAAAACATATTTTTACCATATTTACAATTTTTATATTTTGGTCTATATAGAGAAAATTATTATTTTAGACCAGGCTACACCTGGGCAAATCCAGAAAATCCAGAAAAATTCCAGAGAGCAGAATAAATTGAAAGATGAAAAAAAAAGCTCAAATAGAACATGATCTCATGTCTCTTTTCTTATATTTGGGTTCGGATGTCACAAAGAATAAATAGCAGGTCAAACATATAAATGTAAAAAATAAGTAAGACTGAAAAATGACATTAAATAAGACTTCCTTCACTCTTTACGTGACATAGCTCCCAAATATTGTAACAAACAGCTCAGAAAATCACTCTCCAATTATTAAAAAATATATAAAAATATATGATTGCTAACAAGTCACTTGCAATAATAACAATAATCCATCTTCTGAACCCGTTTTGTGCGTGCGGGGTCGTGCGGGGGGGGGGGGGGGGTGCTTGTGCCTATCTCCAGTAGTCAACGGGCAAGTAGGCGGGGCACACTCTGGACAGAGATCCAGTCCATCGCAGGGCAACACAGACACACAAGACAAACAACCATGCACACACAGTCACACACCTAAGGACAATTTAGACAGACCAATTAACCTAACATTCATGTTTTTGGACTGTGGGAGGAAGCCGGAGTACCCGGAGAGAACCCACGCATGCACAGGGAGAACATGCAATTTCCATGCAGAAAGAACCCAGGCCAGGAATTGAACCCAGGACCTTCTCGCTGCAAGGCAAAAGCTCTAACCACTGCATCACTGCGCAGCCCATAATAATAACAATAATAATCTTATAAGAAACACCTGCAAGTTTATTAAAAGATGATTTTTCATCCTGCCAAATTTTTTTTTGCAAATAGAAAAAAAAGTGTATGGATGAATAAAGTTAGGCTGCAAGTTCCTGAACCTCTTTCTGAACATTTCGTCCTTTTACCAGATAAATCAGGTCACATTTCTGAGAGTTGTGTTTGTTTTAATGAAGGGCCGTACTTTTATTTTACTCTCGGTGCACATTTGGTTATAGTACTCTTGGCTCAGTTCGTGAGAACATTCAGTTCGAGCGCGTTGTCCAAGCTCAATGTTGAGTTTTTCCCTCATAGCTCGGATTCTCCAAGATCCAGTCGTCTTATCCTTGAACTGAAGCCAAAAACTCAACAAGACGTTCTGCCCAGACTTAAAGGTCTATACTGACTGCCTATGAACTCAGGTCAACATGTGGCTGAGAGAAGAATGCTGAAGAGACTCTCCAGAAAAACTCTGAAGGTTTTCAGAAGCTGAAATTATTAAAAAAATAAAACCATCATATTACCAAATGTTTTCTAACTCCTCATATTCCATAGAGATATTGCTAATTGTTTAGACTGGGCATGCATTTATGACCATATTGTTATCACTGTGAAATACAAGATGCAATAATGTAAAGATTTAAAACATACACCAATATAATATTTTTAATATTATTAATTATAGACATACATATAAATATGGAATTACCATTCTTCAGTAACCGCCTCCTTTATAAGGGATACAACTCTTAATGAAGTAGGATTCTGTGGCAGAGTTATGAACTAATATAGCTTATCTGTTTTAACTCACTCACTCACTCACTCACTCACTCACTCACTCACTCACTCACTCACTCACTCACTCACTCACTCACTTAAAGCTGCATGGGCAAAATTTGAAAAACAGATTAGCTTTACCCCATTCCTGAACTCTGCAGATAAATGGCACTCTCCAGGCTTGCTGCGTAACGTCAATGTCGTAAAATCAAATCTCTCTGTCGCGCATAAGAGGCATGTTCACTGGCTTTTTTCCAACTTGTGTGCTCAAACAAACACATTACACCAGCTTCAACAGCTCAGCCTACTCCAGTTTTGTGGCCTAGTGGTAGAGTGTCCACCCTGAGACTGGGAGATCAGGGTGCGATTCCTGGTCGGGTCATACCAAAGACTTTGAAAAGATGGGACCCAATGCCTCCCTGCTTGACACTCGGCATTAAGTGAGGTGAATTGGGGGATAAACCACCAAATGCTTCCCGAGCATGGCTGTGTCTGCAACTCACCGCTCCCCCAGGGGATGGGTCAGATACGGAGAACAAATTTCGCACACACATCATTGTGCTACTGGAGACGCTGAGAGACTGGGCAGGCCTATCAGGAATCTGCTCTGGAGTGGTTCTCCTCTTAACTGTCTGGCCGTACCTTCTCTGTGGCCATCTACAAGTTTCGTTCCTCCACCACCTCTCTTACCCATGGTGTCCCACAAGGTTCTGTGCTGGGGCCTCTGCTCTTCCTCCTCTGTCTGCTTCCTCTTCAGCACATTCTGAGCTCCTTCAATAGAATCTCCTACCATCTTTATGTAGATGACATCCAACTGTACATCTCCTTTAAGCCCCATGAGATGTCTAAGCTGCAGCTGTTACACACCTGCTTAGACTCTTTCAAAACCTGGATGGCTGGGAGCTTTCTTCAGCTGAATGAAGATAAGACTGAGATCCTCATCTGTGCCCCAGACAAGCTGGTTCCCAAAGTCAGAGACTCTCTTGGTCAGCTTTCTTCTCACACCAAACCCTCTGTCAGGAATCTTGATGTGAACTTTGACCCAGCTCTCACCCTGGATTCTCATGTCAGTTCTCTTGTTCGCTCTTCCTTCTTCCATCTCAGGAACGTTGCTAAGCTGAGCCCCATTCTGTCCCGCTCTGAACTTGAGACAGTTCTCCACACCTTCTTCTCCTCACGCTTAGACCATTTTAACTCTCTTTTCACGTGTCTGAGCAGAACCTCCCTGAACCGTCAACACCAAGTCTCCCAAACACACCCACATAGCCCCCTCTTCTCCTCCAGCTTCACTGGCTTCCAGTCAACTTCAGGGTCAATTTCAAGATCCTGGTTCTGGTCTATAGGGCCTTACATGGACAAGCACCATCATTCATTGGTGATCTTCTCAGTACCTACACCCCCAGCAGGTCCCTGAGGTCCAGTGACCAAAGCCAACTGGTTGTGCAGCACACCAGGCTAAAGACCAAAGCTGACCGATCATTTGCTGCTGTGGTCCCCAGACCCTGGAACTCTCTCCCCCTGAGCCTGAGATCAGTGGACTCCTTTAAAAAGCAGCTGAAAACTTACCTGTTCAGGCTTTTGTGTGATCTTCATCACCACCCTTTTCCTTTATTGTTTTAAATCCTTTTAAACTGATGTTTTAGCATATCTGAATCACCAGTTTCCAAATAAAGTATATTCTATTCTTTTCGCAATCCACTGATTTACCTCTTTCCTATTCATTTTCTCTCCCTTTCCTGACATTATTTTTAATCACATTTTTTTCCTCATTTAAACATATTTTTTTATTAGTTTTTGAAATCTTTTTAATACTTTGATAGCTTTTTTGTATTTTTTTGTATATGTGAAGCGCCTTGTGATTTTTATCTTGAGAGGCGCTATATAAAAGATAACTTTCTTTCTTTCTTTCTCTACAGCTTGTAAATGGTTTTTAAAATAAAGTTATTATACTGTAAAAAAACGATTTCTCCTATTGTTTACTGTCATTAACGGAATCACGACAAACACTATATAATTTTGCTAATTATTATACTATAGTTCTGTATTTTTGAGTAATTTCACCTATTTAAAATAAACCGTGCTTAATAAGCGTGTTACTATACTGTACACAAGAGCAAAACTGTCGTAACACGCTGAGGTAGGAATATGTTACATATTTTACTGAGTATATTTTTCTGCTCCTTAAATCCAAACCAGGTCCGTGTAACCGATGTAACCCCATGTTCTTTGCAAGCCCATCTTCATCCACGTGCTCTGCTCACCAGCAGCAGATGCACTGTTTCATCCAGAGCTGACTCAGATCCACAACATTCATGCAAAAGCGGGGGGAGTGTACGCTCAGCCGTGTTGAAGCTCGAAACTGTTGCGATCCTCAATGACGTCATCAGCAAGTGCAACCGGTTAACCGGTAGTAAAAAATGTCTATATTGGTCAAAATAGACCAATATCTAACCTTCCATTTTTATCCAAAGTCCTGGAGAAAATAGTGGCCATCCAAGTATGTGAGCATTTAAACACTAATGGTCTGTTTGAGGAATTTCAGTCTGGTTTTAGAGAGTATCACAGTACTGAAACTGCATTGGTGAGCGTTACAAATGATATTCTCATGGCCTCAGATAAGAATCTTGTGTCTGTTCTAGTCTTGTTAGATCTCAGTGTTGCCTTTGACACAGTTGACCACAATGTACTTTTAGAAAGACTTGAACATGTTGTAGGGATCAAAGGAACAGCGTTAGGCTGGTTTAAATCCTACCTGTCTGACAGATTTCATTTTGTAAATGTACATGACAAATCGTCTTCATACTCCAGGGTTACTTGTGGAGTACCACATGGTTCAGTGCTTGGACCAATTCTTTTTACTCTATATATGCTCCCAATTGGTGAAATCATTAGACAGCATGGGATAAACTTCCACTGTTGTACCGACAATACTCAGTTATATTTATCCATTAACCCTGATGAACCTAATCAGTTGGGTAGATTACAGGCTTGTCTTGAGGACATAAAAAATTGGATGACTCTAAGCTTTTTGCTTTGAAATCAAGACAAGACGGAAGTTCTCATCTTTGGACCAGAAATCCAGAAAAGGAAATTGCTTAGTCAATCACCTGACCTGAATGGCATTACATTAATCTCCACGAACAAAGTAAGGAACCTTGGTGTTATCTTTGACCAGGACATGTCATTCAAATCCCAGGTTAAACAGGTTTGTAGGATTTCCTTTTTCCACCTTCGGAATATTGCTAAGATTAGAAGCATACTTTTCAGGAGTGACGCTGAAAAACTAGTTCATGCATTTATTACATCAAGACTGGATTACTGTAATTCATTACTCTCAGGAAGTCCACAGAATGTAGTTAAAAGTCTTCAGCTTGTCCAAAAATCTGCAGCTAGAGTTCTGATGAGAATTAAAAAGAGAGATCATATCTCTCCTGTCTTAGCTTCCCTACATTGGCTACCTGTTAAATTCAGAATAGATTTTAAGATCCTTCTTCTCACATATAAAGCTCTTAATAATCAAGGTCCATCATACATCAGGAATCTGATTGTTCCATACGTTCCTAACCGAGCACATCGCGCTCAGACTGCAGGTTTACTGGTGGTTCCCAGAATATCTAAAATTAGGATGGGAGGCAGATCTTTTAGTTATCAGGCTCCTTTCCTGTGGAACCAGCTCCCAGCCTTAGTCCGTGAGGCAGACACCTTGTCTATTTTAAAGACTAGGCTTAAACCATTTTTATTTGATAGGGCCTATGGTTAAAATCTGATGTTAGCCTAAATCAGGACAAGTGGAGGAGTAGAGGGAGGTGGAGTGTACAGTCGGTAAAGACGGCTCTCCCTTGCCCTGCCTCCAACATGCCTCCATCTAAATAGGATAGATTAGCCAGAGTTATCTCTGTAGTTATGCTACTATAGGCTTAGACTGCTGGAGGATACACTGACCACTTTTCACACTCTACTACTTTCTTCTACAATCTGCTCTTTAACGGTATTATTTCCTGTTATTTCAGCTGTTAACATTATTTTTTCTCTAAGTGTTTTTCTCCCCAGAAGAAGCTACAATGATGTTCTGCTGAGCTGTGGTGGCCTCATGGAGGGGGCCATCGTCTAGCACACTGCTGCTATCCACTAAAACATTCTCCCTCTCCTGATAATAACTTTTTGCTTTCCTTGATGTTGGATGTGCTACTACTCGTTTACCCGTTCAATTATAGATCCACTAGGATAAATACAAGTTTATCTCTCACCAAATAGAATATTTACTAAGAAATCACAATATAACTATAGACACATTACTTTGGCGTGCGTGCGTGCGTGCGTGCGTGCGTGTGTGTGTGTGTGTGTGTGTGTGTGTGTGTGTGTGTGTCTGCTCTGTCTTCTCGATCCCCAGTGAGTCGTGGTGGATGGCTGCTTATACTGAGCCAGGATTCTCTGGAGGTTTCATCCTGTTAAAAGGGAGTCTTCCTCTCCACTGTCGCTTTTTGCTTTCTTAGTATGAGGATTGCTGTAAAGTCACTGACACTAGTCAGTGACTTGATGCAATTTGCTCGGTTCCTTATATAGGAAACATTATTTCTGATTGGCTTAATGAACTGACCTGAATTGGAATGTTTATTATGTGAAGTGCCTTGAGACAACTCTTGTCGTGATTTGGCGCTATATAAATAAAATTGAATTGAATTGAATTGAATTTAAAATCCTACTGGTTCTATCCTATACCGTTTATGTCGTACATTACTAGTCCTAACCTAAGTTGAAGTAGGTGTGATATTTCACAAAGACAATGTTAAAAGTTTAAGTTTGCATGATAAGAGAAGTATTTGACGGTAGTTACCTAAAATAATTAAATTTTTCTTTTTGGTCATGGTTATCGGTTCATACCTGTATGTATATTGATTTTTGTTAAAACACATCTTTAGTTTTCTGTAGGTTTGTGCGATGCCAAATGGTCGCGTAAGGTGCTTCATACACAAATGTAGGTTTTCATAAGCACTAGGGATGTAAGAAAATATCTATATGGCAATATATTGTGATATTTTTTCCAGCAATATTATATCAATATTCAAAAGCCGTGCATCTTATTCTTGAAAGAATTTACATGCAAACTTTTGTGTATTTTCTTTTCGTTTTGTGCAATTCAATCGCCACCCGCTAGTTGGCAGCAGTGTGCAACGGGTTTTGTTTCCACCAATGAACTGTAAATCCCTCCATCATGGTTCAGATACCTCATGTTAAACATGTTACGCATCAGTTTGGACTGTTTATTGAACATTCTTACAATAAATTCAGTAAAAAAAATGCTTGTAACATCTGACTGAATGTATCGCAATATATTGTGATATATCGTATCGTCTCCCCTGTATCGTGATATGTATTGTATCGCCAGAATTTCAAAAATACTCATCCCTGATAAGCACACAGGCTGGGAAACGTCATGTTCAGCAGACATAACACCAACAAAAATAATTGTGCCCAGATCTTTTATGTGGATTGCATAATCAGGTCTATGAATTCAGGAGCACAAAGGCCACATGTGGACCAGGGTGAGAACCCATCTCGTTAACAGAGCAGGTCTTTACCAGAGGAAACGTTTTACCTGTTATTTAAGGTTTAACTGCTACCATCCAGGTGGATGCACACCTGGATACCAGCAGACTGCTAGGATGTACATTCACCACCACCTAACAGGCGTGTAATCAACACTCTGCACATGAGCATCAAATGGGAGAGACGGCAGCAACATGCAAAGTTTCTCTAACAGCCTTTGGCCTGTTTAAAACCAGCGCACACATTTCTCTTATTGTTTCCACCCCTCACTTCCTTCGCTCCCACTTTGTTTCGTGGCCAGCAGCGGTAGCAAGCAGGAGAGTTCTCCTAATGATGGTATTAAAAGAGTCAGGGAAATGACAGAGAAGGAGGAAGGCAAAGAATGTAGCAGATAGCTTTTTGCTTCCTGACACCCACAGATTCAGAGCTCCAGCAAAAAAAAAAAAAAAAAAAAAAGAGAGCGAGAGACAGAGCTCCTTTAGGGAGCACAGTTTGTCTGTTTTTAGCATCAGTTCTGCTCTAAAGACCTGATCAGACAAGTGCTGCTGAGGGTTAACAACCAAGACCGACGTGGGGAATAATTTAGAGCTTCATGAATACTCTTCAGATTGCTTTAATGTCATTTTATATTGATCAGAAATGAGTCCTGCTCTTTGTATATTCCTCCATATTTTCTCTTTGGCTGTGAGCGTCATGTATCTTTTTAGCACACAGCATGAATGCTGGAAGGCTTCAGTGTGACTTGGAGCCATTATTGAAAAGACTTGGACATAAATGGAAATGAGAAATGCCAAAGTATTGATAGGTGTGCATTGATCAATTTTCTTTGTGGTGGCACTTTGTTTTTAACCCGTTTCACCCTGAAGCAACCGGCGCTGTTTTTCAAAGGTTTTCAAGAATAGTACCTCTACTAAATCATTTGCTTGCTGCTGATGAAACAGGTGGTGGAACATGTGTGAAAAGTTAGAGTTTTTCTAACTAATAGTCTCACCAGACTCCAAACTATCCACAAGTCTAAAAGTCAAATGCTTTTACCCATTTACTGGAAGCTTCTCCGTGGTTTCATGAGCTCAACTTTTATTGGTTAAAGTTGTTGATCTTGGATGGATAGGTAGGTAGGTATTATGTAAATGCAAATAAAATCAGTCATTTTATAAAGATAAACTTTATTGTGTTTATCCTAGTGAATATATAATTAATTCAACAGGTAAACTAGTAGTAGCACATTCCATGTAAAAAAATGTCAAATGTTATTATCAGGAGAAGGATAATGTTTACGTGGTTAGCAGCAGTGTTCAAGCTGATGGCTCCCTCCATGAGGCTACCGCAGCTCAGCAGAACACCATTGTAGCTTCTTCTGGGAAGAAAAACACTTAGAAATAAAGTTAGCAGCTAAAATAGCAGGAAATAATGCAGTTAAAGAGCAAATAGAGTCTGGAAAATGGTCAGCTTGATTCATGTCCTCCAGCAGTCTAAGCCTATAGCCGCACAACTACAGAGATAACTCTGGATAACCTAGCCTTTTAGATGGAGGCATGCTGGAGGCAGGGTAAGGGAGAGCCGTCTTTACTGACTGTATTCTCCACTGTACACTCCACCTCCCTCTATTCACCCACTTGTCCAGATATGGGCTAACATCAGATTTTAACCAATTAAAAAAAAGTTTTAAGCCTAGTCTTAAAAGTAGACAAGGTGTCTGCCTCACTGATTAAAGCTGGGAGCTGGTTCCAAAAGAGAGGAGCCTGATAGATAAAAGATCTGCCTCCCACCCTATTTTTAGATATTCTGGGAACCACAGTAAACTTGCAGTCTGAGAGCGAAGTGCTCGGTTTGGAATATATGGAACAATCAGGTCACTGATGTATGATAGAGCTTGATCATAAAGCACTTTATATGTGAGAAGGAGGATATTAAAATCTATTCTGAATTTAACAGGTAGCTAATGTAGGGAAGCTAAGACAGGAGAGATATGATCTCTCTTTTTAATTCTCATCAGAACTCTAGCTGCAGCATTTTGGACAAGCTGAAGACTTTTAACTACATTCTGTGGACTTCCTAAGAGTAATGAATTACAGTAATCCAGTCTTGAAGTAATAAATGCATGAACTAGTTTTTCAGCATCACTCCTGGAAAGGATGCTTCTAATCTTAGCAATATTCTGAAGGTGAAAGAAGAAAATCCTACAAACCTGTTTAACGTGACATTTCAATTAAATGTCCTGGTCAAAGATAACACCAAGGTTCCTTACTTTGTTCTTGGACTAATTTAATGCCGTTCAGGTCAGGTGATTGACTAAGCAATTTGATTTTATGAAGTTCCGGTCCAAAGATGAGAAATTCACACTTAAAGGCAGAAAGTTTTGAGTCATCCAATTTTTTATGTCTTCAAGACAAGCCTATAATCTGACTAATTGATTAGGTTCATCAGGGTTAATGGATAAATATAACTGAGTATCGTCAGCATAACAGTGGAAGTTTATCCCATGCTGTCTAATGATTTCACCAATTGGGAGCATATATAGAGTAAAAAGAATTGGTCCAAGCACTGAACTCTGTGGTACTCCACAAGTAACCCTGGAGTATGAAGAAGATTTGTCATGTACATTTACAAAATGAAATCTGTCAGACAGGTAGGATTTAAACCAGCCTAACGCTGTTCCTTTGATCCCTACAACATGTTCAAGAACATTGTGATCAGCAGAACTGAGATCTAACAAAACTAGAACAGACACAGTATTCCTGGGCCGACTCATGTAGAAATGATGATGCAAGCAACATCTGGTGAGATACTGGAAGTAGGGTATAGCTGTTAGCTGGCATGGTGAGGTGTTTTTCATAGCAGTTTATTTGAACATTTCAAGAGAGTTTAAAAACCTTTTTTTGGCTCCGAAAAATGTACTTACGTGGTTTGAGAACATGCTGCGCTGTTCACGTTTGTACTAACGACTAGGGAAAGTTACATTTATGGCTACAAGAGTGATGTTTGGAGCATGTACACCACTTTCGTGGTACATCAGTGCATGAAGACCCGGTCTTTTCCTCGCTGATAAACTGGTACGTGTGACCTTGCAATTTTCTAGTGTGTTCGTGAACTGTGTGGGTTGAAATCGCTGCTGATGAACATCGGAAACACTCCTGGTGGAAAGGGGTGCCTGCTGAGATTGTGGGCAAACCTGTCTATTACATTACGTGCCACTTACCTTAACTCAGATTTCATTTTATTTTCTATCCTGGTTCTTTATCTTAAATTTAAATTCATGTGATTGCAATCTCTAGATTAAGGGGTTATAACAAAGCAGCGAACAGATGATCAAAGATGAACAAAGATGGTCCCATTGAGAACTCATGAGACTGAGACCAAACACAATAAAAGTCAGTGACATGGATACACACCCCAGTAATTCACCCAATCATTACCTGAATATTAGACGTCAATAGAAAAGGTGGCCCGAAGCTGATGCCAAGCCATTCATCCATCCTGCCAGTTAAGCCTGGCCAGGCGTAGCTGCTCACTGAGCCCTACAGCGTGTTATTCCACCTCGGGTCACACAATAAGCAGCTCTCAACTGTAATCAGCTCAAATTGAAATGATGACATCAATTACAGCGCAGCACACAGCTGTTATTGACCCTAGCCCTCGCTGGCTGCGTAGCGTAGACTGTGAGTAGACACGAAAAAACAACGTAGTGAGGCCTGCAGGAACAGCGGGGCAGAAGGGAGGGCCTGAGGAGAGGCCAGACTGCTGATGTACTGTATGAATGAAGAGACAAGACAGGAACACACACACACACACAGAGGGAGAAACATTTTCCCCGTATCTGATTGCAGGTTCCACCCTGCAGCGTAGCTCTACTCAAACATACAATTACTCAATCTAGAGCTATTATCAGAATCAGAGGAAAGAGGGAGAGAGATAGGTGGAGAGTAAACTCAATCTGAGGAATGTTACACAGTCGAGCAAACGAGTGCTTTTACCAGAGCTGTGATTACTGCCACTCACTTCGTGCACTTAACCAGCCCCCTCACCGCTCTTTCCTCTCGCTCTCTGTCATTCACAGACTGCTGGCTCAGTCTGTCTGAGTGGCTGACATATGAGGATCCACCACCCAAAATAGAGTCGTGGAACCCCACAATTTAAGGGAAACTCCTATGTGATGTCATACAGCAGCAGGCTGTGATGTCATGGTTTGGAGGATCTGTGATGATTGGGCATACAAACAGCTTGCCAATGATAGAAGAGATTTTAACCCTGGTCTCCAGCCAGGTAAATATGCCAGAGAGATGAAAAGGACATGACACAAAGTGTAAAAATGATATGAAAGGTAAACAGCTACAGTGCCAGAAAAAAATCTAACAGGGCATGAGGATGGTGTAAAAATCTAGTAACTCTCTATACCTAAAACAGAATTTAGCTTGAGTTTGTCATGTAACCTTACTTTTATTTACTTTAGTGTGTGTGTGTGTATATATATATATATATATATACATTGTTGTAATTGTAATTGTGATAACAAGCTGTTACAAGTTAAGATGGGCTTCAAATGACAGATCTGTTAATTGAGTGTTTTATTATGCATTTGAGCTGAAATACTGTACACATTTTTTAACCATTCCTGGATTAAAATACAAATTATAAATCACGCAGGTATTTTTGCACCAATCTTGTCAAAATATTATTTCAGAATAAGGCTTTTATGTGTATTTGCCACCTTAAAATCCGATACATGAAAAAAGTCAACGCATAGAAATGATGAACTGAAAGAGAAATCAGAGTATTTTGTGATTTTCTTTTATCCTGCGTGGTAACCACCAGTGAGCCGATCAGTTCCTCGGGCTGCAGGGACATGCAGGAAACTGATCGATGCTTGCATCATCAGCACTTCTGTGGGACTCAGCAGCTTCTGTAGAGCTTCTCAGAAAAGCGGACGAGACTTTTCCTCCTTGTTCCTGCTTCCTAACAAGCCTTGTGCCTGCCCACTCCCCAGCGGACCCCTGCTGCATCATCGCAGCAAACATCATCCTCAGAAACAAAACAACACACCAGAGACAAACAGAGACGGGGTGAGAGACTAGAGCACACATGAAGAGAATCCATCTGAAGAATCAAAAAAAAAAAAAAGAAGCAAAAATGAGGATAAACAACCATTAAACTCAGCGTTTTGGCCATCATTACTTATGTTTTACATTACTGAGCTCCTTTCCTCTCAAGCACTTGTTATTATTTGCATCTGATAATGGAGCAGAGCTTTCATGTCTGTCTGAATGTCTGTTTGCATACAGTATCCATGGATAAAAATCATTTGGCCTGCCTCATCCAGCAGCTGAGATTTACACCTCGTAACAAAAGCTCACACCCTCCTCATCCTACCCAGTCTCCCTGTTTGTTTGTTTTCTGCACTAGAAAAATAATTACTTTTTTCCTTTTGTTTGTGCAAAGACCTCAGGATTTGTTACAGTAGCAACATATGTAATATATTATGTAATAAAATACTGTACTCTAATAATTAACTCTGTGGGGGCTGGAGGGAAGTTGCGTAAACAAAGAAATACATCTCATCCTTTGATCGGTGTGACTGATTGTCTGCCAGCGTATACATATAAAGGCTTTGGGTAATTTCTTACGGTTATATGATCTGGGTGTGGAAAAATATTACAGGTAATAGGTTATATTGTAGGTAGATAGTTGTTAAATTATCTGAATAATATGTTATTTCCTGCCTAAACTCCCTGTAATAGCTCAGCGTTCTCTGAATATGTTGCTGATTTGGTTGGTATCAATTAGGGCTGGGCGATATGGCCTAAAGTCAATAACACGATATGTTAAGAGTTCACCTCGATAACAATAAATGGACGATTACTACATGGATGCGCAAAAACAAAAGTTGTCCACTAGATGGGGCTGTCATGTGTATTACCTGGAGTCACGTTGTCATGTGACTAGCGACGGGTACCGAATTCGGTACTTTTTAAGGTACCGACCGAATTCCATAGTACCGACTGAGCACCGATTCACGTCATTTCAAACGGTACCTCGTTTTGGTACCTGTCCTTCATAACGAGAACTTGCCTAGACAGCTGCGCATGTGCAAGAGCGTTATGTTGTCAGTCGCTGCGAGCCAGTTGTAAACAGAGCAGCATGGTAGAAAGAACGCACGCTAAAGCTTGGGTCCACTTCGCTAAATGTGATGGTTAACTGGGTGATGATGAAACCAGCGACAACGATCTAAGTGAGACATCCTAATCTTAATCTGCTTTGGTAGATAAATAGAATGTTTAAGATAACGTTAGCTTGCTATGTTAGCTTCCATTCCGCTAATGGTGCGTTCGCTTTCTCCTCGGAATTCCAAATCTCCGGCTAGAAGAACACGAACGCGCTCTAAAGTTTGGCTTCACTTTACTAAATGTGACGGGTGACTGGGTGAAGATGAAACCAGTGACAACGATCTAAGTGTGAGGCATCATCATTTTAATCTGCTCCAGCAGTTAAATAAACTGTTTAAGTTAACGTTAGCTTGATAAATTAGCTTCCATTGCCACCATTGTTATCAGCTAATGGTGCGTTCGCTTTCTCCTCGGAAATTCTAACTTCCCAGTAGGAAAAATCAAATGAAAAAGGACAGCAAAAGGAATGAAGATACACAGTAAATTTAGTTCACATTAAAGATGTTTGCTTCAGCTTATAAGGACGATGTTAAAATACAAACAGTTGTATGTTATTTCTTGTGATATTTATCAAATATGGTTATATATTGAGAAAAATATATATTTAATTTTAAAAGAGAATTAAGATATTAAACACTCAAAAGTATCGAAAATTGGTACCGTTAAGTACCGGTATCGATTCCTATGTACCAGGAATTAGTACCGAATCGATTCAAATGTCAAAGGTACACATCCCTACACGTGACTCGAGCTGGTACAGCTTCTTAAAGAGCAAGTCACCCCCAAATAAACTTTTTTTGCTGATAAACTATAAAAATGAGCGTCTGGTCATGCTGTAGACACATGTAGTCGATAATTTGGCACTTTAGTGCACCTTGGTTAAATTTTAAATATTCTATCTAAAACTGTCAGTGTTGTGCCCTCTTCAGGTAAAAAACTCTGCACTGCATTTGAATTTAAATCTGCTATTGCTAATGGCTACGATGTATCATATGGCATCAGCTAGTACCATATGATGTCACAATGTCATTGTGAGCCTGTATTTGTGTGTATTTGTTAGTAGCTCCGCCCTCTCGGTCTGCCAGGCAACAGCATTTGTTGCATTTTTCAAGCAGGAAGTGGGCGTGGAGTAAGATTCTGGTCAGGGGTGACTTGCTCTTTAAAGGGACGTGAATGTCGCCAAACTACACATGTCTTTCCGTTTTTTTATTATAGAATTTATTGACATGGGAAAACTGATATTAGTCTGGGTCAGAAATTTAGAAAACAATAAATTTTAGATTTATCGCCCAGCCCTAGTGTCAGTGATTATTGCCATCTTCCTCTTTGCCTTTATTAGACCACTTTGTTTTAAATGTTTTGTTTATTTTACGTCCGTGATTGTTCCACGGCTTCACCACACAGCTGTTAAGATGCTGTGCAGCTGGAATGAAATAAACAATTTTTTGTATTTATGTCACTCACAAACATTTCAATTTCAGTTGCTATGGTTACCCGTGCAGAGCATTCACAAGGTCCTTTGTGTTGACCATTTATGGCAGAAAGTAGGTGTGCAGGAGGCTGGGTGTGATCCCAAAACACCTGAGCACATTTCCAAGGCGGGTGTAATTTTGGTGAGCAGTGTTTTATAGTTTGGAAAATGAGTTTGCATAAGCAACTGCTTTTTAATGAACTTAAGGATTCTGCACAAAGTTTTATAAATGAGGCCTGGGTCAATTACCGCTCACCTAAGAAGGAAAATGTAAAAAAAAAAATAAAAAAAAAAATAATAATAAAAATCTCCAACAGCAGAGTTACAGGTTTCTTTCTCCCTTGCCTTCACACTGTTGAATGACATTCTGAAATAGTCACACATGCAAATAGCATGATCTAAAACAGTAGAGGATGGTAGATTTATTTGTATAGATGTCTTTTTAACTTACCATAACCAAGCAGAGCCATTCAGTTGGTTACAACTTACAGTTTAAACCACTAGATGTCACTGCACCTTCTAAACTGGACCTTTAAGTGGCGTTTAAGGACATGTGGTCTTCATGCGGTTAGTATTAGGCTCTGCCAAATTGTCCTACAATAGATCATCAGGTGATCTGACCCTGACAAATATAAATTCCAGTCAGCCTAATACTAATAGTTGTTATAGACTGATTAAACTGTATAATCTTCCTATTATTAAAGCTTTCTGTTGTTACATGTGCTTATAAAGCCTTTACCACTCAGCTTTATTCACAGGGATGACATTTTCTGCTCTGTTTAGTGAAGAGTGAGACTTTTCTGGTAGTAAGCTAAATGCTAGTACTTTGTGTACGTTTGTGCAATTCCTGTTTGCATCTCCCACACTGATTTGTGTAGGCTGGTGTAAGAAGAATGTAGTGGCATTTGGCACAAAATAAAGCACTCAATACGTACAATGACGGGGGAAAACAGATTAGCTTGAGCATTTGAGCATTATTGGCTGTGATTATAGCCATGACCATTGTCTTAAATGTGCTCTGCACACACACACACACACACACACACACACACACACACACACACACACACACACACACACACACACACACACACACACACACACACACACACACACACACACACACACTGCTCCACTTGCAGTGAGGTGATTGACAGCATTACTCACAAATGAAAAAGATTTTTTTTTTTTACAAACTAATCCGTTGCCTCTCTCACATACGCTGACACTCAGACTCACTGGGGAGATGGTACTTATTGTCAGGTCGTGCTCCAAGTCCACAGTTCATTTTTTAAGCCTCTTCCTCCCCCCATCTTCCGTTCACTCCCATAAACATAATCGCCACCTCTCAGACTGTGGTAAAGTAGATCTGGTCCAATCCACATTACGAGCCTGTGTGAAGGCTAAACCTAAAACTAAATTACACTACGCACAAGAAGTTTTGATCAATAAATAGTCCCACAGAGGACCACACACATGCTTTTCCAGCAATGACTAAAGTTGCAAATGTGATAAACAAATGTTGTGTTTTCTGAAGAGATGTTGAAGGCCACTGCTGCATGAGAAACAAACCTCAACGTGATAGAACTAAATGCAATAAGAGTGTCTCAGTGCTTAAGAGTTGCATGATTACTTACCATTGCTGTGGAATAACATGAACTTTTCCTGATATTTTCTCAGTATTTGCAACAAGCGTTTAGCACCTCTGAGCTGTGCCGCCATTTTTCACATCCAGTTTGTGCTAAATGAGGTTTTCTCAGGTCAAGGAATTACTCAGCAAGGGGTTAGTTACAGACTCTGTTCAGTCTTTCGTTCCACACAGGCTGTGTGGAACGAGCCTGTGCATCATTTGATGTGTTCCACACATCAAATGATGCATTTGAAGCCAAATGCATGTTCTCAATATCTCCGATAGTTCCTGAGGTCTTGTTTTGTGGCTGTGTTTGAGTCAAGACCAAATGAGCAGAAGGCCTCTCCTGTTGCTCCGAACACCAAGGTCAGGTGTGAGATGAACCTGACTCAAACCACAGGATGCCTTGTGAAAAGCAATCTGTCAGCTCAAATTCTAGTTAAAATAAAGTGGAGAACTTGTTTATTGTTAGGCAACAAAATCACATTTTCTCCACTCTAATGTTTCCCAATCCTCTGGAGGATTTAAACCAGTGCGCCTCAAGATCCCATATCCAGTGTTGTGATATGAAGTTTGTATATTTATATACTGCAATTAAATAATTTAATTACCTGATCTTGCATATTTATACAATCTACATAATCAATCAGAAGTGGTCGTTTTTATCATCAGGGAGTTTACTTCAACACTTTGTATTGACTGAGAGACAAGAAAGAGAGAAAGTTGGGATCGTTTAAGAATCTTTAATTTCTATAATTATAAATTCTTACAATCTACCAGGACTATCTCAATGATGGATGCATATGGATGTAGATGGTTCGGTTTGGTGTGTGTGTGTGTGTGTGTTTTGTTCAGAATCTCTAGGCTGAGTAGCGAATCTGGTTGTTTTGACTAGGCTACCACGAGGCTTCAGAAGCTGATGACATGAGACGCCATTTGCCGTACCTTAGATGGAGTCTCCCGTGTAGATCAGGAATTGCCAGGTCTCGGACCTTCAGCGATACTGGAGCTGGTTGAAACCGCGGTCACAGCAAACAACGCCCGTCTGAAGGGTCGGCTCAGGTGAAGCGGCATGCGTCAACAAGTTCACTCTTATTTTGAAGGACCGTCGTCTCGTTGACTGAGGTGAACGACGGAAAATCTCAAGCTTGACAGATTTCAGCTCAAAGAAGGAAGTCCAGCTGGCCAGTCTGAACTTCTTAATGATGACGATGGAAATCCTTAGGAACTAGGATGTCCTGGAGCTGAGTTTAATACGTAACAGCTGAAAGTCGGACGTAACGTGGAACTGACTTAAAATGGCGTTGCCTTCCTTTTATATCTCCCATTTGTTTGAGAATCTTAGTAAACCAGATTGGACTACTTTCATAAACAAACCAGATTCTGCCCTACCACAGGCGAAAGTTCTGATTGGTTGAAAACAATGTGTCATGCGTTTCCATGGTAATGCATATCAGTGTGTCTGGGCAGCCCTGTTTATTCATTTAAACACATAACTCATGACATCTTTATTTCACAGATCATTCACCTGATTATTAATGATCAACAAATGCTTTGATTAGCTTATCACAAATAAAGTACTTTGATTAATCAATGAAAAGCATTCTTCTTCTGTTCTTCTGTCTCTTCTCCTGGAATGTAAACATACTGAACCAAGCGTCCGACCTTGGCGGTGTTACTGTGTGAAGGGGCAGCTGTTAAGGGCAGACCCTCATACTTCCTAACGCTACACCAGCATGTTGTAGTTGTTTCTCTGCTCTAACACAAGTGATTTGAATCAGCGGGTGATTAACAGGCATCTGTAGTGATTGATAAACTGCTGAGCAGGTGATTCGACTATTGGACTAGGTGTGTTGGAGCAGGGAAACAACTAAAACATACTAAATAGTGGGTCTCAAGGACCAGGGGTGGACAGAACGGATCTTAGATGTTTACCTGCTTGAAACCCCTAACCCCGGCTTTCCACAGGAGCCGTCAGCAGCACGTTACTGCAGCAGCACGTCATAGCTGCTGACAGGAACCGCTGTGGTCAACAGAACCTTTTCCACTGGAGCCGTCAGCAGCGCTAGTCGGCCGCGTCTCAGGAGCAGCATGTCGCGGCCCTTATGCGCCGGTTCAATTTTCTACGCGCGACGCCTCTGAAACGGGTCAAGTTCGACATTTTTGGGGAAGGAAAGACAGGAAATCGGACGCGGAAATGGGGAGAAGCTCCCGAGATTTTCAGAATAAAGAACATACTGCCTTCCGGTTGCTTTACTTTTAAAAAAGGTTACTAAATGTGCGTCCCCGTGAGAAGTTATCACCTAGCTAGCGGTCTCCTTTGTTTTTCAGGTCCGTATTGACGATTATAAAATGGACAGAACATAAAACACAAACCATGTTGTAGTTTTCTCCTGCTTGTTGTTGTTTACTGACGAAGTCACTCGTGTGACTGCGCTCGGTCGGTGACAGCTGCTCCCCTGCTGCTTCGCCTCTCGTGGGAAGGGCCAAGCAGCAGCTTACGCGAGCAAGACATGCTGCTGACGGCTCCTGTGGAAACCCGGGGTAACCCTAACCACAGGTGTCCTTTAGTTCACAGTAAAGTAAAAATGTGAGTTTAAATGTTACAAATTGTCAAAATGACAAACAACAGTGTTTTCTGAGCTTATTCCTAACCTAACTATGTAATAAAACTGGGTTTTATTTATTTAGAGCCAAATTAAACAAAAACATTGTAGAGTTATAAAAACTGTATCCAGATGTGACTGGTTCAAAAACAAAAGGGGACACTATATGACATTTTTCCTACAATGATAGTTCAGTGATTGATACAGAAAAGTTCATGAATTTATTTGTTCTAAATCTCTCTCACAAAGAGCCATTTCAGCTGTTTTATCCTACCGTTTCTATACCTTTCAGAACGAGCCATTTCAGGTCACTTTAACAAAACCTGCTCGGGTTGCTATGAGCTGAGAAGCTCCAAAATCTGATATCAGCTGTGACTCAGTTCAGCAAAACACTGACAGAAAACAGATGGATGCATTTTTTTTTTGTGTTTGGAGTGTTTATACAGGCAGGTGAGACCCACACGGCAGCACAAAATATGCAAAAGGAGAGTTTTGTGTTATACGTCTTCTCTAGTAAAACAATCTAAAGACACGATGAAGTAGAATAGTTGCAGTTTGAGTCCTGGACTTGGAACTTTCAACCCCATCATTCTCCACCAAGACACCTTGTGGCATCCTCATTTCAAAACAAAGAAAACCCCAAACGTGTTACATTTTACAGTGCATTTATAGTTAAACAATTATTTTTACAAGCTTGAAACATTTTTTTTAATCTCACTCGTATCATGATAGGATTTTGCATTTCAGTCTCATTAACAAGGTTGGTACATTCCTTCCAGAACTCTGCTGTATTGTGTCCTAGCACTACATGTAGCATTTTTTATAATTTTTATTATTAGTTTATTGTTTTTATTTGATAAATATTTAAGTGTAGCCAGTTTCACTCATTCAGGCAAATTAATCATGGCTTAATTCATCTGCTGTTGTTTTTCCTTCTGTTAAAACGGTACCTCCACGCAATTAAGTGCGAAAGTTCCTCAAACTTATTTTTGCTCTAGAGGTGACCGAGCATTCGAAGCTGAAGCTAGGCTCTTTACGCTTAATTCACTCTGATGATAATTTCGAGAATTTAAGACTCATTTACTCGTTGAGATATTCAACTACGTATCTGTGGGTAGTAATTTCTTCTGTGTGGTCTTGGGCTTTTATGCAATGTTTTATTCTCTGTTTGTTTTGCTGCTGATTTATTGTTTCATATTTACTATGTTGTGAAGCACTTTGTGGCTTTAGCCTGTGAAAGGTGCTATACAAATAAAGATTACTTACTATTTTAAATGGCATGCATTCCTGGTTAACACACCTGAGCTTTCCCTACACCTTCATGTTAAAATGTCGTTCATCATTTAGGTTTATTAAAAACAGACTTTTCAGGGTATGACTCCATGTCTCTGGCTTTTTACCAGTGTGGTGGTGTGTTTATCAACCAGTTTGGCTCAGAGTTAGCTAACATTTCATCGGGTAATTTGCTAAGTAATCTCTGCTGTGGGATTACCGTCAATTTAATATTAGATATAAATATATTAACAACTCCAAACATGAATACGTGTTTGAACATACGATTTATAATAAAGTCAAGCAGGCATTACAAAGTCATACAATCACAAGATATGTACTTAAGCCACTCCTTGCTTTACTCCAAATATAAACTTATTTCTGGTTTAATTCACGGTTTGATGTAATACTGGGGGTGCTCTTTGTCCTCCGTCGATTCATCATTATCTCCTTTTTGCCCACTACTATTGTGTGGAGGTCAAAGTCCCGACTGAGCTGCAAGCTGTTGTTTGCTCAGACGGACGACTCCACCTTGGTGAGCCCCGTTTATCATGCTGCTCATTAGCTCTATGAGGAGTATTAAACACACTTATCTTTCATCCGGCAGGTAAAATGTGGATGTTTTTTTTTACAAGGTATTTTATTCATTTTTAAATTCATATCAGAACCAGATGTTTTTTCTCCTTTAATGATTAAATAAGTAATGTTTTAACAAAATAACAGCTTGAAAGCTGGAACACAGACTCTATACCGACATCTAGTGTATAGAGCTGGTAGTGCAACAACAGAACACATTTTCCAGCCTTCGGGGTGTTTGTTCACTACTGATACGTGAAGGGACAAGCCAGCACCATGTCCAGTGACAAATTGTACAGGGTAAGGACAAATTTCTACTAACAAGATTATTTTACAACAGTATTTACCGTTAGAACACCATCTGGGCTCAGAATCAGCTGCTTGACTTAATTAATCTGCGGTTTTACACTGTCCCATGATGTTTCTCACTGCCAAGGAACCTTGCCTTGATGCCGTGGTCCCGCTCCGGTTGCCTAGGAGCTACGTCATCATGAACCGCCAAGGCGTGTTCCAGTGTTCATGTTCTACCGAGGTGTCTGTTCTTTGTTTGTTAGCCGTTTAGTTAGCTGAGCAAGGATACATGGAAGGTGCCTTGTAGCCTGGCCTTGGTCAAACATTTCCCAGAATACGCCGTGGTATTTTCAAAAGGATGGATGATCAGAAACCAGCAGCTACTTTGGGGCCAAATTGCAAGTTTAAATGTAAGTCAACTAATTGTAGCTATTGGCCTGATATCTAAAATTTATATCCAAAGCAGAAGCTGTAGTCACGTGATGCAAGCCTGTTCCATTTAACCGTTTTCTTTGACCAAGGAAGGACAGTGTCCTTGTAAGCAAGCCACCTGGCCTCCCAAGACATCACCTTGCGAGGCCAGGTGGCATGACACTGAGAAACATCCCCGGCCTTGCCTTGCTGAGCGGACCTTTTACTGTAACAGTGCCCTCTAGTGGCTGGTAGATGCTAACATAAATCCAGTGTGGTGCCTGTCGAAATAAAAACTTGATTCTTTATTGTTACTAAATATAGCGTTTATAAAAGAAACTGTATTTTTATTCTGCACACCTAAACACCCCGTGGAGGTATTGTTTAGAAAAATATAGCTTCTTATTAAAATGTTCCATATTCCTTTAATTGTATTGATTCATACCAAAAAATCTGTATACAAATATTGAGCCAGAAGTGATCGCTAATCTTAATTTTTTTATCTTTCTAACAGTACAATTTTTTTTTTTACGAATTTCTGCTGATGGAGCAGAGATCACCTCTGGCTGCTTGTTTTTCCTGCTGTTTTTATTTGGATAAGTCTTGATACAAATGCAAAGGTGCAGACACGATCTATTAGAGAGGGAGGTGAAACAATAATGCAGTACCCTACACAGAAGGTGGTATACTTACATGTTTTTTTCACATTGTTGAGTGTAAATGAGTTTCTTTGTGTATTTATCATTTGATAGCAGGAATCCGTTTTCCGCTCAGATGAAACTAAACCTTATTTAGTGAATTTCAAAGTGTCTACAAGCAGATCAGTGTGAAACGATGGCAAGAAAGACCAGAAAATATTTGTAAGTTTAATGTTTTTATATATCTTGGTTTATGGACAGCATTTGCTTACTGTTTACGCCAATTTCTCCTGAATTTGAGCTGGACACTGCAGCTGGTTTGACTTTATGTATTTATTTTTCAAATATATTTTTAGACAGCTGTCTGAGAGGCTCATCTCTCACTGTCTGGGGAAGGAGGGGGTGGATGAATCTGGGGTTGGGGGTAATTTGGTTAGAGGCGGTAACTATGAGATATGGCAGAGAGGAAGGCAGGCTTTTTGACACAGCCATTCGCTGCTGCTATGCCGTGATGTATAATGGCAATAGGAGTGAGCTTGCGGAATGGCCTGCACACACACACACACACACACACACACACACACACACACACACACACACACACACACACACACACACACACACACACACACACACACACACACACACACACACACACACACACACACACACAGGCACCCAGAAAATTGCAAACAAAATGAACCTATAGGCTTCCCTATGACCTTATAAAGTAACAAGCTGAACTCTAAGTGTGTTTTCAGGATGAAAGTGTCTGTCTGATCTCTGTGAAAGCATTACATGAAGAAGACGGACCTCTCTTAGTAAAATAGTGAGATAAGGTCACTTGTGCGTTCTTTTAGAAAAGCTGAAGTGTGTTTTTGGTTAAACGTGACTGACAGGCTCAGCTCAAAGCGGCAGTCAGAAGGAGCTCAGACGCTGTGATCATGTTAAACTGCTGTTGACTCTGCTTCCAGCTCCTAATAATTGGGGTGTGTGTGGAGGAGTGTGTGTGGTGTCCCTCCCTTTTCAGAGAGAGAGAGAGAAGAGTGAGTGTGTGTGTGTGTGTGAGTGTATCCAAGTGTACGAGTGCAAAGGAGCATATTTATTTGTCGGAAAGTGGTGGGATTCCCTGGTGATTGTCACTTTGATAGCACATTTCATCTTTTATTTGTCTGGTGGTGAGTTTTCTCTAAGCAAAGATGCTTTTTTGTCAGTGCTATGTGCACCACTTGCGGGTTTGGAATTAGAAGTATCTGTTAAATCCTGCGGATCAGATGTTGGAATGCTGATTCTGTAGACGTGTCAGTGTTTTAATTGGCACCACAAATGTGTGCAGCACAACATAAACTCATGCATGGATTGAGACACTGAGGATGTGGGAAGCCACAGGTTATACGTGCTGTAACATCACTGTAGGCTTGGGCAGGATTTAGTTTTTACAAACACTAAAGGTTTTTATAAATAAATAAACAATTGTGATAATTATTACCCTCTACCTAGAAACAAGCATGATTTTACTGCATTTGCAATTTCAGAGTCCCGGTCGCTCTGTTAGGCTTAGAAAAAAATGGAGCTGACATACCTGGTGCTGCAGTCTGCTTCCATCATGTTTCCTGCATGTTTTAGATCATGAACACAGCTGATTCGTTTCATTTAGTGGTGCATCACTCCTGTTGACATTAAGGAAGGCTGGGGGACATTTCAGCTGTTAGATTCAGGTGTTAATAAGACAACCGCACAGCGAGGAGATAGGTTTTGCTTTCAGTTCTACAAACGGACACTAGGGGGTGCTAAAAACAAGCCAAAACGGCATAGTCATCCTTTAATGTGTTTTGACCTCTTGTTTTAGATTAAGGGTCCAGCAAACAAGGATCCGTTTGTCGTTGCATCCGTCAAGGGGAAATGCTTTTAACGTTTTAGTAAAATACAAAGTCAGCGTGTTTCTTAACTTTTTTTTTCTGCACATCATCATGTTGGCCTCATCAGATGTTTGCAGGAAAAGAAAGCTGCAAACTTTGATTTGGGTTCATGAGTAAATCTAAGATCCTTACAAAGTCCAGTCAGCCATGGCCTCGTTTGTTCTGTGTGTCCATGGGCCCTCATCTATCATATACCGTAGAAGAAACTGACATATATTTCTTCCTTCAAATGAAATTTAGAATGTTCGTATGAACGATCAAAATCCTGATTTATGACACATGCGGTGTTCCTGTGCCGTCGAGTGATGATAAATTCCACCTGTGTGCACTGGAAGCGGATTCGTGCAATTTGTCTGTTGTTCCACAAAGGCTCCCAAATCACGGCATAGCTCCAGAGGGTGGAATAGAATAGAATAGACTTTGTTGATCCCACCATCCTGACAGCAGTGTGTGTGTGTGTGTGTGTGTGTGTGTGTGTGTGTGTGTCCCTCAGGTAACCAAGGTATCCCCCACCTCTCACCTGATGACTGAAGTTAGGTGTCCCCCTGTGACCCTACTGAGGATGGTGTGTTTTAGATGTTTGATGAATGGATGGATGATGAGGCACCATCTAGGTGATAATATGTGATTAAATCTGACAGAATCAAAGAAGAAAGCAAAATTTGAGGCAAAAGTATTTTATAATTACTCCAATTTGACGTTATTTAGTTTGAACATGTCACTTTTCAACTTTTTTTTATTATTATTCACACACAGGACTTATGCAACAATTTGTTTTATACATTTGTCCTCCATCTTGTTTTCAAGGATGGGTACCTTTGACATTTGAATCGATACAGTACCAATTCCTGGAATTGATATCGGTACATAACGGTACCAAATTTCGATACTTTTGAGTGTTTAATAATTAATTGAATCTCTTTTGTAATTAAATATAAATTTTTCTTAGTATACATAACCATATGTGATCAATATCATGATAAATAACATACAACAGTTTGCATTTTATCATCTTAATGTTGTTCAAAATTCTTCAATATGAAAACCTCTAACCACAACTGTTTGTAAAAGATGCACGAATGAAAACCCAGCTCCAGGTTCTCCCATTCCTCTCCTTTCCCCTGCTGGGTGGGCCATTGTAATATTAAAAACTGCTAATTAAACTGAAGTAAACATCTTTGCTCTGTAGCTTCATTCCCTTTGCTGTTCTCTTTCAAACTGTTGATTTTTCCTACTCGGAAGGTGGAATTTCCCAGTTCCAAAGAGAACGCGAATGCACCGTTAGCTGATAGCACCGTTAACGGAAGCTAAAATATCGAGCTAATGTTATCTTAAACAGTTCCTTTACCTGCTGGAGCAGATTATGATGATGCCTCACTTAGATTGTTGTCGATGATGTCATCATCACCCATTCACCCATCACATTTAGTGAAACTTTAGATTATTTCTCTCTGCCATGCTTCTTGCTATGTCCACAGCACGCCTGCAGCGACTAACAACATTACACTTTTGTACATGAGCCGCTGTCTGTCTTGGCAAATGGCTGCATTGCAAGTTCTCGTTAATGAAGGACAGGTACATAAACAAGGCACTGTTTCATATCACGTGATTCCTTGGTAGGTATCACACAACTCGGTCTGTGCCTTAAAATGTACCAATTTTTGTATCCATCACTGCTTTTATTGTTTTTTTAACCAAGGACTCAGTTGGCATGAGCTGAGGCTGGGTAGAGACTGAACCATGTATATTTGGACTGGATGGTGACCACTCCACGGCTAAGCCAGGGCTTTGGGAATTGTACTATAAATCTGTAAGGAGCCCCCTTACATAGAGTCAAGTAAAAACATTGTGAAATGCATTAATCTGCCTATTTGTATGACCAGAGTTTAACCATTAGCATTGCCACATATAAATGTGCTTTCATAGATGAAGAGGAAAGCAATCCTCCGTCCTTCATTGTGTGTCTGTAGCAGAACTGGGAGCATGCCTATGAATACTCCCTGTCAATTTAAGAGTGAGTGCTGTGGATGCGAGGGTGTTGGTGGATGCCCTCCTGTGTCATGGAAACACCAATTTTTAATCTGGAATCTTTAAACATGTCACAGAAGCCTTACTGGTCTGACGGCTAATGCATGCAGGCCGGAATAATGAATGCGTCTGAGGCGTCTGTCACATCTGAGCTTGCACAAATTATATTAGGAGGAGAGGTGGTTTACAATGAGCCAGGGTCCAAAAGATCTAATAGAACACCAGGCTTGTTAATGAAATATGACTGTGTAAGTATTGTGATGGTGTCTGGTAATTATTAAAGGTTAGGTGTTAAATAAGGTGATGAAAGGAGTCATTTTTCAATGAATAATTAAATAAACATTTGATTTTAAACAAATAAGTGGGCTGGTTCATTACAGCGTATTTACCCTTATGGATCAAGTGGTAAATAAAAATATTAGCAGGCTCTATGGAGCAGAATTCCTGGACTATGTTGGTGAAATCAATGCCGCTTCTGACACAAAGATGTAAACGTAGACAAACTAGACATCAGCCACACCCTTTCTTTCTACATTTCCACAAGCGGCTCCGGTGGTATCCCTGGCTACCGCTGGTAACCTTGGTGATACCGGTGGAGATATGCTGCAGTCAGTGGGCGTTGCCAGGGCGTGATATGAAAGCATAGCTGGAGCGGTGTGTGTGTGTGTGTGTGTGTGTGTGTGTGTGTGTGTGTGTGTGTGTGTGTGTGTGTGTGTGTGAGAGAGAGTGTGTGTGAGTGTGTGTTCCTGTCTGAGATCGTGATAGCAGCCGCTGCTAGAACCTTCATTTTGACATATCCTTTGATGACGGCATTGGCATTCGAGCAGCCACAAATGCTCACACACGTACAGATAAGAGGGAAAACGAGAGGACATCCTTGTGTGTGTGTGTGTGTGTGTGTGTGTGTGTGTGTCTTGGGGTGAAAAACTGAAATATGAAACAAGAGCATAAGTTCAGGTACACTCTCACATAAACATCTATCAATCGATGTTGGGATGGAGCAGCTTGTAAAGGAAGACGCCATTAAGTGTTCACTGAGAGTTTAAACACGTGCGATGGATAAACCGGAGTGTTTATCTGTCTTTCTTTGGGCCTTTGAGGCCCCTGAGGATCAAAGCTCCTCTTTGTGTGATTTATGGCCAAATACCTGAGCTTAATCAACTTTAATGCATACCCTACTGTATCTGCACTGAGGTGGAAGGTAGGCTGGTACAACTGGACAATACAATGATCAATAGATAAATTAGCTCCTGGAATAATTTCATGCAAACTGCAGCTTCAGCTTTAAAAGTGTTCTCACCGTGGTGTACTTCAGAAAAAATGAATATATACAGTTAAAGGTCATGCAGGCATTTTTTGTACATGTTATGTCAAATCTTCAAAATAGTGTTTATTTGTTTTTTGAATCAATGCTTTGAAATCAGAGTTTAGCTCATCTGTGTTTGCAAGACTGAGAAGCTTCAGTGGCCATCTATGAATAACTCCAAATTTTGTCACCTTCACTTTGCTGATATGGACTCTTTGCTTTTTAAATAATAATGATGATGGTGATGATTATAGTAATAATAATTATTATTATCACCATCATCATCATCACCATCATCATTATTATTATTATTATTATTATTACTATTATTGTGTACATTGACTGTTATTTTCCTTATTTTAACCCAGTTGTTGACCCAATATTCTTCACCGTTGGAGTTTAGAAAGTAAAAGAAACTCGTTTTGAGGCAGGACCAGTTTCATTCCGGTCTTTCCTGGTTCAGATTGAAATGTTGCTCAGTATTTTACAGGTGAATCTCGAGAAATAAAAATAATTTATCTCAGTAATTCAGCTTTAAAAGTGAAACTAATCTATGAGAAACACTCATTACATATAAACCAGATATTTTAAGCCTTTACTTGTTATAACTGTGATGATTTTGGCCTACAGCTGATGAAAACCCCACATTCAAAATCTCAGACAACTAGAATATTGTGAAAATTTTCTATATTCTAGACTCAAAGTGTCACTCTCTATTAGCTAATGAATCCAGAACACATGCAAAGGATTCCTGAGCCTCAAGCTGAATTACTGTAACAAATTGACTTGTGTCTTCCAAGTACACATGTCTGCAGCAGCTGTCTTAAATCAGATTGACGTTAAAAGTGAATCAGTTATTTAAATTCAATGGTCCCTTTGTGCAGGTTTTTACCAAAATCTGCCCTGAGGTTTATGATGCATCCTGCTAACTAGGGCTGGGGGTAAACGATTATTTTTAAAACGATTATTCTGACGATTATTTTATCGAATAGTCGACTATTCTAATGACTATTTAGACAATTAATCTAATGATTATTTTTCTATTGCACAGTTAATTAAAACCAAAAAATCTTTAATAAATTCCTCAAAAAGATTGATAAATTGTTACTGTAAGAGAATAAACACTACAGGCCTTCCATTTTGTATAACACTGCTTTTATTGTGTTGGTTGGTTATGTTCTGGTGACGTGTAGAACGTGGGAGTGCAGGCTGCTGCCTGAGAGGTGGTTGGAGATGGAGTGTCTCCATGCTGCTTTGTTTTGGTCACTTATGTGTGTGAGGCGAGTGGTGTTACGACCCGTCCTGGGGAGTTTGGCTCATGTGCAAAAAGGAAGGGACAATAACGGGATTTAAAAGTTAAAATGATGATCAGGTTTATTTACAACTACAAAAAAGCATAAATCTTTCCATCCACAGGTTGGGAATAATAAAACTAATTCTGCCTGTGGGGAATTAAAACAAAAGTACAAATAAGTAGGGATGTCCCACTGGGCAAAGATTACTGAGTTCTGGACCAAAATAAGGATCTCCAAAGGTCCAAACTCTAAACTGGGTGGTTAAACCAAACTCAAGGTGATATTTTAAACTGAACCGAAAACCCACAACACTCTAAATGTAATAAAAGGGAGATCTACACCACAAAAAAGATGAACTCTAAACCAAAACTGTACAGCTTATCCAAACGCAAGAAGCTGTTAGCGAAAATGCTAACAGTAGCTTTGCCAACGTTAAGTTCAAGTTACCAAGTTTAAATAAACCAAAAACACCCATCAGCAAACCGACCAGCACGGAGGAGAGACTGCTACCACCAAAACAGCTCTCCTAATGTCTGAAAGAAGCTCCTTTATGAAGGGAGAAACGCTCCCGGTGATTTTCTACATCTGCGGTAGAGACGGAGCAGCGCATCTGACCCCGGAAGTTGTTGTCCGTTGCCGGGAGACGAAGGCGGGCAAAACAGGAAAGGAATCTAGTAGCGGACGGACATTGTTCCGGGTCTTCGGTATTTGGCGGAGATGTTAGTGAAGGCGGAGAAGAGGGCGAACTAGAGGAAAAACATGCAGATTCCTCCTCCATTTACAAACTCCTGGGGATGCAACAAGTGAGCGCGGTGCGTCGACTACCGGATCGGACGTCGACAAATTTTTAGAATCGAGCCGTCGACGTCATCGAGGCGTCGCTACAGCCCTACTGCTAACAATTATCCCTGCATACGGTGGCAAAACCATCCTCACCACGTGACATGGTCTGGGGAACGAGTTTAACCCAAGACATGCAGAATCACACTCACACAGATCTCAGGGTAAAATAATGTTTTATTAATAAAACGGGAACTCAGGGCGCACTGGAAAAGACCGGTGGAGGTAGAAAATGGGAGCGCAGCGTATGAGGAAGGGAGAGCAGAAAACAGGTGAGTCCAGGTCAGTAAGTCTAAAATTAGGTGGGTGCAGAGCTCTAGACTTACTGGGAGCTGGTAGGTTAGGAGCGAGGGAGGTTAGGTTGGGTGCCGGGCTGAATCCACGAGGGGAGTGTCCAGGAGAGGGAGCGAGAGGAGAGCAGGAGAGCGGGCCGACCGGGAGGGGAGGAGAACGGTGGGAGCTGCGTCCGGAGGTCCTATGGGCATAGGTGAGTAATCCGGGGATGGCTCGGAAATCCAAGATGTTCTCTAGTTGAGTCACGGGAAACCAGAAATGTTATCCAGAGGAGTCTCAGAGGGAATCCAAAACGATCCAAAACCTGGGAGACAGGTTGGTCAGGTAAAAATTCCCAAAAACGGTCTCAAAATACTTAGAATCACTAGAGTTATATCCAAGAGTCACAAAGGGCTGGAAACTACCGAGTTGTAGTTAATCATCCTGCAAAGTGATGTGTTCTCCTCCTCCTTAAATAGCTGGACCCGCTGATTGCAATGCGCTGCAGCTGGAGCCTCCCTCTCCTGAAACACAACAACTCAAAGATGGGGAAAATGAGAGGAGTACTCACCCCGGCACATGACAGTAGCCCCCCTCAACGGACGCCTCCTGGCGTCCTAGCAGACACAGCCTCGTAGTCCCGGATCAGGGACGGATCCTCAGTGAAGGAGCGGGGCACCCAGGAACGCTCCTCCGGACTGCAACCCTCCCAGTCGACCAAGTACTGGGTACCTCGGCCACGGGGTCCGGAGTCCAGGATCCTGCGAACAGTGTAGACCAAGCCCCCCTTGTAGTACCGCGCTGGGGGTGGTGGAGCCGGCGTAGGACAGAGGGGGCTCGTAACAACAGGTTCAACCAGGGACACGTGAAACACTGGGTGAATCTTGAGGGAGCGCGGGAGCTCCAACCGCACCGTGGAGGGAGTGGGGACATCCAGAATTCTAAATGGGCCTATGAACCTAGGGGAGGCCTTACAGAAGGTCGCCTTTAACGGAATGTCCTTTGACGAAAGCCAGACCTCCTGTCCAGGAGCATAATCCGGAGCGGGGCGCCGCCGGCGATCTGCCAGCCGCTTGTTCCTTTCAGCAGTCCTGTCCAGAGCTGCCTGGGTGGACGCCCACGCCCGTTTGCCCCCCGGAGGAACTGAGGAACCGAGGAGGGAGCCGAGGACTACTGGGGATGCAGAAAAGGTTGGTATCCTAATGATGCTTCAAAGGGAGACTGACCTGTAGAAGTTGAGATGTGGCAGTTGTGAGCATATTCCACCCAGGCAAGGTGGGTGCTCCACAAGGATGGGTGAGCAGAACAGACACAGCGCAGCATGGCCCCGAGCTCTTGATTCATGCGCCCACATTGCCCATTCGTCTGCGGGTGGTAACCAGAGGTGAGGGAGACCTTGGCTCCCAGTGCCTCAGCGAATTCCTTCCATACCTTGGAAATGAATTGAGGTCCTCGATCGGAGAGTATCTCCTCTGGAATTCCATGAAGCCGGAAGACATGTTTAATGAGCAGCTTCGCAGTGACTGTGGAAGAAGGGAGAGTCTTTAGTGGTATGAGGTGGCAGGCCTTAGAAAATCGGTCCACGATGGTGAGAATAGTAGTAAAACCCTGGGAGTCTGGTAAACCACAGATGAAATCCAACTCTATGTGCGACCAGGGGCGAGCAGGAGTTGGAAGGGGGTTTATCAAACTCGCCGGAGGCCTATGGTCCCAATTCTGTTGGGCACAGACATGGCAACCTGAAATATAGTCTTTTACATCCTTATACATCGCAGGCCACCATAAAGTTCGACGTATGAGGGCAATAGTGCGCCCAGCTCCTCGGTGTAGGGAGAACCTGCCTGTGTGTGCCCAGTGGACGACCTTTCCTCTCATGGCCTGTGGCACATAGAGCCGGCCAGGAGGTCCCTTACCTGGACCCGGGCCAGTCCTTTGTGCCTCCTACACTTGATCCCGGATCTTCCACGTGACTCCACCCACCACACAGTCCGGGGGGGGTATTAAGGAGGGTTCCTCCTCATGACCTGGAGCGTACTGCCTGGAGAGGGCATCAGGCTTGGTATTCTTTGGTCCTGGATGGTACGAAATCAGGAAGTTGAAGCAGGAGAAGAAGAGGGACCACTTGTACTGCTGCGGGTTGAGCTGGAAACTACCGAGTTGTAGTTAATCATCCGGCGAAGTGATGTGTTCTCCTCCTCCTTAAATAGCTGGACCCGCTGATTGCCAATGCGCTGCAGCTGGAGCCTCCCTCTCCTGAAACACAACAACTCAAAGATGGGGAAAATGAGTGGAGTACTCACCCCGGCACATGACACCACGAGCCTTTTACTTTCAAAAAGTAAATATTAAAAAACTCTAAATGTGTTCATAAATATTCCAATTTTAATTCAGTTCAGTGTTATCATCCTATCTTTGTATTATTTGAGTTATTTTGGAATTATTTTCAATCTCATTTTAATCATCTGATCTGTGCGTTAATTATTAATGAGTCAGCACACAAAAGCATCGATCAGTATGGTTTTGGTGAGAACACCAAAGGGAATGTCTCAAACTTTTTCTCTTCTCTTTGCTACTCTCTCCGTTACATTCTCCCGCCTTTGTATCAACTCTTCCCTGGATAATCTTAGGATAATCCAGCAGAAACTGCCAAGCAGAGTGGAGGAGCTGCTGTTTTAGGGTGAAGCTTCCCAGAGAGGGTTGAGGAGGAGGCCAGCGATGTTCACCCGTCTGTCGAACATGCACGCCGTCAGTCTTGCATTGAAGAGAGAAAGAGAGAGAGACTCCCTTGGTCTGAGCTGAGCTTCATCAACACAACATGCTGCAGCCAGCGTTTTCCACTTGCTACTAAAGCGCCCAGGCTTTAAGCAGATGCTGGGGGAAACGTGGAGGTGTGAAGAACTCCAATCAGCCACTACAGAAAAAAAACAGCATGTCTATAATGAGTTTTCAAAACTCCTTCAGTCTTAATCTGCAGTTTCCCTCTCTGCTGTTCCTGTCTACCTCCTCCTTCTCCCAAGAGAAAGTGGTCATTACCAGAAACCCCCTCAGGTTCTTTATAATCAAATATTTGATCTAATGAAGGGATTTAATTACTGGTTGCTCAGCACTGAAGGTGTCAGATTACCTGCACCCCCCTTTTCATTTTCTCTGCTATTCATCACCATCCTGACAGCAAGGTGTGTGCATGCGTGAGTGTGAGTGCTTGTGTGTGTGCGTGCATGTGTGTGTGTGTGTGTGTGTGTGTGTGTGTGTGTGTGTGTGTGTGTGTGTGTACTACATGAACGTGTGTGCAAGTGTTATTTGAAGCAGCACAGCAAAAGAGGTAAGTGTGGACATGTGTACAAATTTGCAGCGCACTGACCACTTGAAACGTTGGAGGAAGACTGGCTGGTTGTTAACTTCACCAATTTTCAGCTTATTTTATTTTATTTTTTCAAGACGAGAACATCAGTGTTCAGTAATTTGTTAAGGTACGTGTACTGACAAGGGCGTCAGTTTGTTTTCAGAATTGCTGGGGACAATAACCATACACTTGAGTGGGGTTTAAAAATTGCTGGGGACAATAAAGTAGGCTAGCAAAGGGGTCAGCGGCTCTGGAGCCGCATGCGGCTCTTCCATCCATCTGATGCGCTCTCTGTGCTTGTAAAATAATGAATGGATGTTTAAATAAAAAGCTTTATATTTTACTGCATTAATTTTACATCTGTATGTCAATTCTAAATGTAAAGATTGTCTGCGTAAACCTGAACAGGTCCAACCCGGTCTTACTGTGAGACCGGGTTGACGCGTCACGCTTGTGCGTAATCATATCGGCGCATTCTGAGCTGGAGGATGTCAGATTCTGGGCTTCTCCTCAGACAGGTTCCTGGATGTGTCGCCACATTGGAGACAGGAACAAGCACTATTCAGCCAAAGTTTCATAATCAGGTGTGGCAATGTGAGTGTCCTGTCACAGTGTCCCGATAGATAATGCGCCCTGGCTACTTGGCCAAGGGGATGTACCTTTGGCTGACTGGTTAGAGCGTATGACTCTCACCCGGGAGTCTGGGGATCGAATCCCGCCCGGGCCCTCGTTTCTCCATCTTGCCACATATTTACGGATAAATGCGATAAGATTTCCTCCCACTGAAGCGTTCTGGAAACCCGGTCTCTCTGAGGGATGTGTCACTTGGAAAAATGTTCTTTTTATGAAATTATGAAACTTTGGCTGAACAGCGCTTGTTCCCGTCTCTAATATGGAGACGCATGACGCGTAGAGACATTTGATCACGCACAAAGTTTATGTGGAGCAGAAGCGGTCGGGCCACGGCAGGTGAAACGTTCCTAGCCTACATGAAGTGAAACTGTTTAATTGTAACATTAATATGTTACTGGACATGCTGGTCTGGTTGGTTAGACCAGTGTTTGAAGTGGAAAACACACACACACACACACCAATTAAAATAATGCTGATAGCGTGGACTAGAAGACAGGTGATGGTTTACGTATTTAAATGATGATCAGGCTGCTGTAAAATGTAATCTCCATCCACATCCAGACACAATTATCCTCTATTCTTTCTCTAGTTGCTCCGCTCTTGTCTGGGCTGACGTAGCTGATGGTGCGCGCGGCGCGCCTAACTAGCGGCTGATGCACATTTTACGCATTTGGAGAGGTGGACTGGATGCTGTGCGTTTACTGGAAGATGGTCCACTTAACGCACGGTTGTAGACTACATATTAATGACAAATGAATGAAAATTAAATTGTGAGTTTTTACTTCATATTTTATAAATAAAAATGACGGGGGAACACATTTATGACCTCTTTTTAAACTAAATTTTCTAGCGCGACCTGCCTGCTTCACTTAAGTCACTGCTTATTAAGGTCCGTCCAGAATTACTGTGGGAAACGGGTAATAATGGTTCTTTGATGGGAACAGGTTGCCGACCCCTGGTATAAGATCTGAGCTGGTAAAACAAAAATCCTCATCAGCAGGCTTTTTTGAAAGTGGGGGGGACACAGTTGCCAATCACAAATTTTGCCGGGGACATGTCCCCGGCGTCCCCGGTTAAAATGACGCCTATGTGTACTGAACTACGCTGAAGGCTGACTGCTATTTGGTTGGAAAGATGGAAAAAATGCTAGAGATGCAAGCATCCTGCATTTAAAAGTCAATACCATTTCTGATTTTTGCACATAATTGATCTGTCGATACTGATTTGGGCCAATTAAATATTTTTCATGAGAACCTTAATTATAGAAATCTAGACCAACTATACCAGTAGCAAAAGATTGTTTTTTTGCAGGTCGGCCTATCTGCACTCCATTGTAGCCTCAGCAGGTCTACCTTTGGCACAAACAATTTAAAGTCCATGTGAATGTTTCAGTTGTTTGTTAGCTGGCTAGCTACATGTGCTGAGGGGACAGCATACGTTCACTACACAGAGCAAATTCCTACTTCACAAGTTGCTCCAAATAAACTAAGTCATCTCAAAAGCTTTCCCTCAAGTCTGTTATATTTTGACATTTTGAGAGAGAGGAGAAGTAGCTGAAGAGTTTGATGTATAACATGCGTATGCAAGTTTTGTGTCAGCAAAAGACTGAAAACCGACGATTTTCAGATTTTTTTTTCTATTTTAATGCTGATATCTGCCGATTTTACACTGTAACCCCTAATAAGTTCACAGAACTTATAAATTATTTTGTAACAGATTACTATCTGAAATGAGTAAATCTGCACATTTTGGGGGTTATGCCAAATATTTCTGACTCATATAGTTTTGCACAGATTGGCTTTTAACAGTTCATTTATCCACTCCAAAATAGGTTAGGCTGTAACATCCTGGATAGGAGCAAGTTGCTGAAGGACATTCCAAAATACTCTTTACTGGTATTTGTTACATTTTTTTATTATTATTATTAATATTATGTGAGCTATCCAGCATTAACCTGATTGATATGACTTCCATTATTCTTGGGGAGGTTTCCATTCAAACCTGATTTTAGTGTAGATCAAGATCTAGATTTGACCCAAAGAATCAAATCAAGACAACATTTTGAGTCTGAATGAACACAGAGATCATGATGACTACGCCTCTCTTCAATAACAGGTTTTTGATCCAATAGTTGGAACAAGCACAGACAAACAAAACAAAAACACAGGGATATAGTCCTGCTCCAAACAGAGTCTGTGTTCTGATACGTCTGAGTTTCACAGTTTCATTGGGTGAGACAAAGAGAATCGCAGAAATGACCAAAGAGCGTCACGATGCCAGCCATGCATGCTGAGAAAGAGGCAAGAGAGTGGAAAGATCAAGTTATGCTCCACTTCTTCACAACACACAGCAATTTTTCTGCGGTTGCGTTACCCCCACCCCCCCACCCAACCTGCACCATCCACATGAAGCCCCTGAGGCCTGATCCTGTTCTGCCTCTCTAGTCTGCCTCCCAACCAAGTGAGGGTTAAATAAATGTAGGCAAATGTAAGGGAACATGGCAGTTCTCCCAGGCCTTTTCAGGATTTATTAGGCTAATTTCAGCTAATGTGTGATGACGCTAATTGAGAAAATTACTAAACTGTGAAACCGCACATGATCCTGACCCACTGACCCTAATGCTGCCATGAAAGCCAGGGTTGGTTAAACGCCGAGTGTGCAGACTGGAGAGATGACTCTTTAAGATAATTTGATTAAGTCTCATTTGGTAACAATTTAATGCATCAAACGCTGTATATTGATGCATTCCAGTAGCTTATGTTTATCATAAACCTGCATCCAGTGCAACTAAAGATTCACCTTATTCTAAATGATCTACTTAATTTACATTCACTGGTTTGCTGCAGCTGTAGCGTATAACGCTCTCTCTCTAAGATATTAGGCCTGTTTTTTTGGAAGTACTGATGCCATTTTGTTTGAGACTAGCAGGTCTACTCTATAAGTCCAGAAGACTTTAAGGAAATAGAGACTGGAGTTTTTTAATTTATGATGGAAATTTAAAACCAGCTATTAATGTCATAGCTGTCTTGAACAGCCTCAGTTTGAGGATTGGATTCACAAGCTAACAGCTAATCCTAACGGGGCCAGGGCTAATACACACACACACACACACACACACACACACACACACACACACACACACACACACACACACACACACACACTTATGTAATTTTGACGTGACAAAGAGCATTTAATTTGATTTGTATTAATGTTTATGAAGTACTCCTTTTTTTCTGAAAACATTTCCGTCTGGTTTAGTTTAGTTTTGAGGTAGGATGTAACTAAAAGTGGAAGTGCCACAGCTAGCTATGTCTGCTAATGTTATCTGTAAATAATCAGTGTAAATAAACACATAGAGTTACCCCGGCTTTCCACAGCAGCCGTCAGCAGCACGTTACTGCAGCAGCACGTCATAGCTGCTGATAGGAACGGCTGTGGTCAACAGAACCTTTTCCACTGGAGCCGTCAGCAGCGCGAGTCGGCCGCGTCTCAGGAGCAGCATGTTGCGGCCTTTACGCGCCGGTTCTATTTTCTACGCGCGACGCCTCTGAAACGGGTCAAGTTCGACATTTTTGGGGAAGGAAAGACAGGAAATCGGACGCGGAAATGGAGAGAAGCTCCCGAGATTTTCAGAACAAAGAACGTACTGCCTTCCGGTCGCTTTACTTTAAAAAAGGTTACTAACTGTGCGGCCCCGTGAGAAGTTATCACCTAGCTAGCGGTCTCCTTTGTTTTTCAGGTCCGTATTGGCGATTATAAAACGGACAGAACATAAAAACACAAACATTTTGGAGCCATGTTGTAGTTTTCTCCTGCTTGTTGTTGTGTTTACTGACGAAGTCACTCGTGTGACTTCGTGCTCTGTCGGTGACAGCTGCTCCCCTGCTGATTCGCGTCTCGTGGGAAGGGCCAAGCAGCAGCTTACGCGAGCAAGACGTGCTGCTGCAGTAACATGCTTCTGACGGCTCCCGTGGAAACCCGGGGTTAAATGTACAGTTGTCTAAATCTCAATAAAATATTTTTTATGAACCATTGTGACATTTTTGAAACTTAAAGCTTTTTAAGCCTTTGGTCTTTGCCTTGCTGACTAGCCTTTAGCTTATCAATCTGATCTAGGCTCTTTGTTTCATTTAAACTGAGGCTAGTACTGCTGCAGATGTCACCAAGGCTGTTGTCGCTCCTGATTTAATGTTGTATTTATAACGTTTTAATATTTTTGCAAGTCTGGTTTTTAGCTGTAGTACAGTTTGTTTAAATCTTGTCCTACACCCAAGTCGCTCATCGTTAACGTTAGCATGATACTAAAATTTTGTTAGTTATTTCAGGTTTTGCATGAACTTTTGAACTATTTCTTCTTGTTTAGTGTTTTATTTCAGCTATGAAGCTAAATGATAAATATCCAACATAGCCTAAATGTACTAACAATGGCATACTTAACTGACCTGCCGCAGCATTAACATAAGCCTGTTTAAATCTAGAAATGCTGACGTATCTAGTGTGCTCTGTGGATCTTTTGGTCTGACGTTCAGAGAGATTTGTGTCCACATGGGTGCTCTCTGTGTCTAAATGGTGTCTGGGCAAACCAGCGTTATTAGAAATCAGGCCTCTGTAACCTCATGGTTCATACAAATCAATAACCTTACCGCTTTACGTTCCTCGACACAACTCAAAGTCTTTCCTCCACACAGCTGCTTGAAGACTCGTGTGGATAGATAACAGCATGGATGTAATTTTCACTTGGGGGGGGGGGTTATCTTTACAGTATGCTCTAATGGGAAACAGGCTTCAACACAAACGGTTGTTTTCAGCTTGGTCCTAGAGCTCAACCAGTGTCAATTTAATATAGCGTAATATTGTTTTTGGATGGCAAAAAGTGCAGGGGTCAAAAGTTGACTTTGGAAAAAGTGGGGGGGCATGTCCCCCCCCCCCCACAAAAAAAATTACGTCCATGGATAACAGACATCTTTGCTCTGCTCGCTGTGGCATTCTCTTCACTGTCTTGCCAGCTGGGCAGTCTTCATGGTTGCTATTCAGCAGGTCTTCCACAAGGCTTGTGGCATAAACCAGGCTGACCTCTAAAGTGTGTGTACATTTGTGTGACCGGTGTGTTTGTCCACATAAACACCTTCATTAGATGGATGTAGTCTAGAACTCTCCCCTTGGTTTGTCTCCTTATCTGTTTGCGAAATGGTGATCTGGGCTCTGGTGATGCTCTTCAAGTGTCCGCAGAATCGGATTGTTATCATGGAAACATGCTTTTCCCTGTGCTGCTCCATTCTCATGGAAGACTACAGACGGAAATGCAGATTTCAGAACGGACTTTGTTAGGCGAATATAAAGGGGAGCTGTAATGGAAATCTGACTTTTTGCATTACTTTCTGTCGCCACGTGGGTCTCTATGCCTCTGTCCTCCTTGTGACGGACTGGCTACCCCTCCAGGGTGTCCCACACCTCGCCTGCTGGATTTAGGCCCCCAGCTCCCTGCGACTCTAGTGACGATTAAGCTGTTCAGATAATGAATGGATAGATAGTTGGAGAAATGATCATATTGGGTGCAGTTGGTTAGCATTGTTTACTTTCACAGAGAAAGCTGAAGGTTTGATTTCACGGGGTAGCCTTTCCTCTCCACGCCGGTTTTTCTTGCTGTCAGAAACATGAACGTAGGAAGATTCTATAGGCTCCAGCTGATTTTGCATGCATAGCCAGGGAACTGCCTGCCTCTCGTCCAGAACCAGCAGGAGAATATTAGAGGGGGATTTGGCACGTCTCTTTGGGATATCCAAACACTGTTAAAATGTCTTCGGTTAAGTTTAGGTGAATATTTACTGGTTATTTGTAGAAGCACGTGTGCAGCACACACAGGCAGGATGCTGTGTATCTAAGTTCCCAGATGGGTCTGAGCAACGATGATAAAAATCTAATGTTCTGGTTTATTACGTGAATGATTGCCATGATAGCTAAGTGCTTGTGGAGTTTTTTAAATGATGTGAAAGCAGATTGACCTGGGCCTTGGTGCCTCGGGTCATGCTGCTTCCTAACGGCGGTGTTTTGATGTGAGATCTGAAGAATAAAACTCCTCAATCCACCGTGAGCTCACAGTTTCCACCTGCCTACTCTAAATTGTTAACATGACATTTGACAATGACAGTAATGAAGTACTCTTCCTCAGCCTTTCACCGTGTTGCTTTCATTTGACTTCTTCATCTTCCTGATAATCAACAGCCACTCCATAAGATCAATGTTTCTGTCAGTCATCATATTGTCTCAGGTTCTGTCCCAGAATACATCACACAACAAACATCCGACTGCAGGAGCCACTTCACAGCTCTGTTTAGCAATGCGGCACGCTTGCTTCGTTTTTATTGATTTAGTTGAACAGAATTCTGGTGAAACTGACCCCTTTCCAAACCAGACTGGGGCATAAATGCTAAAAGCCAGTTGGATACAGTTAAAAATGTGCATTTACTAGATTTGTTTAGCCTGCCCGGCTGGTTCTTTACACCAGTTTGCTTTATTAAGCCACTTTAATGCCCATCTTTAGAATTGTATTTTGGCTGTCTTTGTCATTGATCGCCACACACTACATCCCAGTACAATGAATATAAGCGAGCCGAGAAATCCCTCTCAATGTTTCTAGACTTCAGTGAATCATACAGCCTAATCACTGTAAACATGGAGTCAGTTTAGTTTTTTCAGGACTTAAAAGGTCTATCTAGGATCCGCTTTTATTGCTTTCATTCTTAGGATTTATTTTTCCTACTGAAATGTGCCCTGCTAATGACTTTTGTCATGACAGGGTGTGCACACAGGGATCCCAAACCTGCAGTCATTCAGGCCCTGTCCACACGTAACCGGGGATCTGCCAAAACGTAGATATTTTTCTACGTTTTGGCCTGTCATCCACATGAGAACGGAGTTTTTTCACACGAAAACGGATCTTTTTAAAAACTCCGGCCAAAGTGAAGATCTGCGTTTTCTCCGTTTTGGGTGTCTGCGTGTGGACGGACAAAACCGGAGTTTTAAGGTCCGCAACGTCACTTTCCGCAGCAAAAAAAAATGCTGACATCGCGTGTGCGACCTGTGTTTACACTAGCCGACAGCATGGATGCCCTCAGAGCTGCGCTCGCTTTATCAGTTGTCCAAGCGCTTTTTGCTTGTTTGTTTTTGCAAGCGGAATTACTGCTCCTTGCGGAAGACCACAGACGAAGGACGAGGTTAAGAACGGGGGAAGTACTGCCGCCTACAGGTCTGGCATGTCCTTAACAACGTATTTATCCGGGTACGTGTGGACAGAGTTTTTTTTTAAACGAGGTGGTGTGGATGCAAGTTTTTGGAGGGGCGGATATTCGTTTTTAAAAAAACCGGCTACGTGTGGACTAGGCCTTAGTTTAGTTATTCCAAGATTCTTCAGAAAATGTCAAAATTTATTCTTTACCTGCTATTAGATGTTTGCTCACGTTATGGGCACCACACAATGAGAAGGTTTTGATTCTGTCTAGTTTTTATTATGTTTCTAACTAATGTTTTAAGGTCTCATGCACATTGAAACATTTACGCCTTCTGTGCCAACAATCCAGCAGACGTGGTGCTCAAAGTGAAAGACAGCAGTCCTTGTTTTTCTGAGAACAGCGCCTCGGTCTCTTTGAGCCTTTTGGCAACTATCTGGAGACACGAAACAGTGAGAAAATAAGCAAATGTTTAGTTGGAATCTCACTTAGACGGTAAATACAATATACATTTCTGGCTCAGTACAAAGAAATTGTGACATTGCGTAAATGCTTTTGTTGCGGTGTAGCTACGCAGGGTGTCTCATTTTGTCTGCAGTTTGTCACTGACCCGTCTCTAAAACCAGATACTCCCTGCCCAAAAAACTTAATAAAGCCCCAATTACCGTAATGGCTCTAAAGAAAATCTTATCAGATATTTCCACCTTGTGTGGTGTGTGAAGAGCACCCTGACCCACTTGGGAGCTCGGTGGGACTGCTCCGATAACGAGGCCTAACGAGTGTTCCACCTGTTGGGTGTGATACGTAGCTCATCAGAAAGTGTGGTGATGGAAGCACATTGCACAGCAGAGTTAGGGACAAAACACAGCCGGTAAAACACGAGTAATGGCCAGCACAAGACATCTTAGGCAAATATTCTCTTGTTGTAGGGTCGGTGGGTTAGTGAATAAAGCACCTGCCACTCTGTGTGGCCATGTCCTGACCCGGTTCAGTTCCCCGTGTTGTTTTCTTCTTTTTTTAGCTACACCTCTTGCCATTTTTACACTTTTAACCCTTTATTGGTAAACTGTTCTTAAAACCAGGACTAATATTTTTTTTACTTTCTTTGTATATGTAGCCAGCTGAAGCCCATGTGTGGTGAGCAGAGTAGACCATCATCCGGAGCATTGCTACTCCCCAGGGCAGCTGTGGCTACACTGTTGCTCATCACCACCAGGGTGTGAATGTCTGTGTGTGAATGGATGAATGATACACTTTAGTGTAAAGCGCTGTGGAGTCCCCTGACCCTGAAAGGCGCTACACAAGTGCAAGTTTATTTCTTATTTATCATAACTAAATGCTTTAAAATGACCAAATTCAAAGACCTTTAGTGACAAAATATTTTGTAGAAAGTAATAAATAAAACTTTATATATATAAATTAAAATACTTCAGCTGGCTAAATCAACAAAGAAAGTAAAAGATCAGCCCTGATGTTTTAAGCAGTCTCTATATACTGGTCGATCTACATTCCTACCCTCCCCTATGGTCATGAGGTTTGGATAGTGACCAAAAGAATGACATCACGGATACAAGTAGCCAAAATGACTTTTCTCTTCAGTGTGTCTGAGCTCTCCCTTACAGATAGGGTGAGAGGCTTGATCACCTGTGAGGGGCTCGGAGTAGACCTGCTGCTTGTCCACGTCGAGAGGAGCCAGTTGAGGTGGCTCAGGAATCTGGTCAGGATGCCTCCTGGACGCCTCCCTGGTGAGGTTTTCTGGGCACGTCCAAAGTTGCTGTTTTAATCTTGACCGCAGCAAGTGTCATTGAATATGTCCCACTATACCTTTAATCTGTAATCCTTTCTGCATAAACATCCCATTCAAGGCCCCATTTTTTACATTTTAAAAGAAATAAACAGAATAATTGCCATTTTACACAAAAACAGCGAGACAACCAAATCTGTTCTCCAAACAGATTTGAAGCAAACAAGAAGTGAATCTTGGTGCCAGAAACCAAAGAAAACAGTCACAAGCTACACTGTAATCTGCCCTCATCTAGTGTGTTATATGCCAGCAATGACAAAAGGAATGGGCGCTTTTAAACGTTTGCCAAACACACTCTTATGAGCACAGCTATCCCGTTGGCAGGTAACTTCCTGTCTCAGTATCCACTTGCCTCTGCTGCGATGCCAAAAGGTGGCAGAGGCTTCTCGGCTGTGTTTGAAGTGTAACAAGCCGCCTCTGTCCCGATACGAGTCGCGGGGAGGGGAACCTGAGCTTAGCTTTATGAGAGAGAAGGGACATCCCAGAGGGATCAGCCAGAAACCAAAACGGGAACAAAAGCATGTGTTTGTGGATAGGAAGAGTGTGTGTGGCACTCACACACAGAGGGCCTTACTGTGATCTGAAACAGTGGAGGAGAGGGACTGACAAGCAGCCAAAGTCAGTCTGAGCATCAGTGTCACTTCCTCTGAATCCTGTCTGACTTGGTTTATGATCACCATCCCAAAGCCTTTCAGACACTGATTTATTTTCACAGATTAGCTCTGTTGTTTCCCCTCTCCTCTCCTCTGGGAGATGATTTTGTCAAATTAGCCTGTTTCGCACTTGAAGTTAAAATTAGATTTGATCAGAATTAGTGATTTGTCTTCGTTTGATGATACCATTAACATTTTAGAAGTTTAAATGATGGCATGGGTGTTGGGGATGTCAGACTGTCCCATTCACTCTAACGTTTGTATTTTTTGAAAATGACCAGATTAAAACCTTATTGAGAAAAATAATCAACAGCTCGTCGTTGGCCTACATCCATCACTCTGTGCACGAAGATCCCGTTTACGTTTAGTTTGTTCTGAACGTGGAAAAAGCTGAAACATTATACATAGAAAAAGCCTCATGTCCACACGTTCTGGCGCACAGATCCAGACACACTGAGAGCAACACAAAGACTATCTACACAGAGAGTGGAAAGATTTGCGATGGAGGCGCACTGATGGCTCGGCACAGGCAGAGCTGCTTGCATCTGTATCGGCGTCAGGGCCAGAAGAGGAGACATCAGGTAATAAAAAAAAATGAGAGAACAGCAGAAAGAGGGAGTGAGGGAAATGGGGAGAGTGGGAGGGAAGGAGAGCAAGAGGCCAGCAGAGAGATGGATAATTGACAACCTCATGCAGCTTTGCCTGAAAACATAACCCGTCATTAACAAAGCCATCAGCATCAGGCGAGTTAAAGCCGTTAGGTTTCACTTCACGCTACAGTTCAAGTCCAAGGAACAAAACTCACGTTTAGGTCTGATTTTATTGTAGCATGTATTGAATCAGGTCTTTTAAACACGGCGTGTGTTTAAGTAGCGGTTACACGCATTAATACTGTCCACATAACCGACTGCGCTACTCACCATCACCACTCCTTGTTTACGGACCGGGGAAGTCTTTGATACAGATCTGTGCTCACAATTAAATGTGCAACGTCCAAATAAAGGCTGTATTTAATTTGTGCTCTGCAGTTCTTCAGCTCAGAAGAATCTGCTGGAATTCTCATATAGAGTTGGAATTCTGGTTCTGAAGTCTGAGTTCCTGACCAGTCTCAAACTCAAAATCCAATATGGCTGCCTTGTCCTGTAAAAAGATATCTGCAGTTTTCATTTTTTACACTTAAGTCAGTTTTTATCTCAGTCATTCAGTCATACATGTTACTGTCCAACTACAGCCAGTGAAGTGTTTCAACACAGAGAATGAAGGAATACGGAGGTTTATAAACTTATATTGTTTATAGTAATCTGGTTACTGAGTTTAGCCTGGTTACTTAAGTTTATCTGGCTACTGAGAGTTGTCTGGTTGCTTAAGTTAGTGGGTTACTAAAGCAAGCTTATTTACTGCGGTTAATGTGGTTAGTGAGGTTATTTTGGTTACTGAAGGAAGCCTAGTTACTATCATGGTTCGAAGTGGTGACAACCTAAATGTGGTGAGATGAGGAGGTTCGGGAGGCAGGCAGGTATGGTAAAAAATAAAAGTCTATTTTCTAAGAGCAGGGACTGGAGCAGAACAGATACACCACACGGGAAACTGACAGGGAACTGACTGAGCTGTATTTACCCTTCACAGGCACTCGCTTATATAATCCAAAGTAAAACACCAGGGTGGTAATGTGGCAGATGACTAAAGCTTAATTTTGTGTTACAAATTTTGAAAATATTACTAAGTTACTAGGTTAATATTACTAGTTACTATGTTTATGTTTTTTATGTTTATGTGCTTAGCAGTTACTAAGGATAGCCTAGTTACCAGGGGTGTGACCAAGTCACTGCTTTGCAAATCACAAGTAAGTCACAAGTCTTTCCAGTCGTCTTGAGTCAAGTCTAGGTCAAAGGCAGCCAAGTCCAAGTTGAGTCCAAAATCAATTATGTGCAAGTCCAAGTCCTTAACTTTGAATTTTGAAGTCATAATCAAGTCATCTTTCCAACTTAAATTTAATGACAGTGCTAATGAATAAGTTCCAGAAATAAAGCTTCTTAAAGCTTCATTTAGTTGCTCAAACAAGCAGAAAGTGCAACTGAAACTGATTATAAACAAAGTGCTGCTGCACTTAGCAGAACAAGATCACACCCAGAACAAAGAATGATTTATGATTTTTGTCCATGTCGTGCCACTTTTGTGCTAAAATATCAAATACGCTCAAGTCATCATCAAGTCAACAGATGCAAGTCGAGTCAAGTCGCAAGTCATTGGCTTTCAAGTCCAAGTCAAGTCGTAAGTCTTTATAGATTGCTTCACGTCAAGTCAAAAGCCATTAAAATAATGACCCAAGTCTGACTTGAGTCCAAGACATGTAAATCTAGTCCACACCTCTGCTAGTCACTAAGAATAGCCTAGTTACTGAAGTTAGCTTAGTTACTTAGTATAGCCTGAATGTGACTAAACTTCAATTATGAGCAGAAATATATAATTATTAAGGGGAAATAATCAACAAAACTAACACAGGAATGCTAATACTCCTACTGGCCTGACATACATATCTGCTTTTGTATTTCAAGATTTGATTATCTCTTCTGACCTGATTGTTTTTTAATTGTAACTCAGTGGTTTCCAACTGGGGGGTCTTTGACCTCCATAGGGGGTCCCTACAAGATTGTCCCTGCTGAGTCTGTGAGGTTACCAAGATTATATGTGTAAAAATGACATTTATGAAAGTACCCACCCACTCAGTCTGACATTACTTTAGTTTAGCTGTTGCAAAGACATATTCAAACAAAAAATTGCAATGTAAATATAATAAAAGAACTAAGACCCAGGACACGCTGGAGGGACTATGTCTCTCGGCTGGTCTCGGCTGGTCACACCGCTTCATCTTTCGGATCATTACTTCATCCATTAAAGCACGACTCTACAAGGAAGGTCCACTGCTTCCTCCCCAATGGTCTCATTCCGCCACAACCTCCGCAATCTGGCACCCAACTACTTCTCCTCTCTTGTTGCCTCCACTCTTCTATCTCCCAGCACATTCTCTGCTTATGAAGTGAATGATGCTACCGAGTCACTCTGCTCCACACTCTGCTCTTGTCTTAACAACTTGTGTCCTTTAGCCACTAGACCTGCTAGATCCTCTCAGTCGCACCCTTGGCTAAATGATACCCTCCAGTCTCTACTCACCAATCTAAGAGGTGCGGAACGGAAATGGCGCAAAACAAAAGATCCTGGTGATCAACTGAAATTTCATGAATTACTGTCCTCATTCTCTGCCAGCATCACTGATGCAAAGAAAGCTTTCTACACTGACAAAATTCTCAGCTCTACTGACTCTCAGAAACTTTTCAACATTCAAAACTCTGCTCACCCTTCCGTCTCCACCTCCTACCAACAATCTATCAGCTGACACCTTTGCCTCATTCTTCACTGACAAAGTGGCAGCTATAAGCAAACAGTTTACTCAACTGGCCACTCCTGAACATTCACTACCACAAACTCCTTCAAGCCCCACCATCTCAGGCCCTACTGCTTCATTTTCCTCTTTTTCCCCTCTCACTGAGAACTGTGTCCAAGCTTCTCACGTGCAGCTGCCCTACTACATGCCCCCTCGACCCCATTCCAACTAAGCTGCTCCAAGCTATTGCTCCTACAGTAGCCGCAGCAGTCACACATGATTAACGCTTCACTGACATCTGGTACATTTCCCACCTCTGTCAAGCATGCTCAGGTTAAACCGCTGCTAAAAAAACATTTCTTCCTCCAAATCATGTGGAGAACTAATGACCTATCTCTCTCCTCCCTTTTCTGTCCAAAATCATTGAAAGGGTGGCTTTCAAGCAGATCACAGAATACCTCTCACAAAACTGTCTGCTTGACCCTTACCAATCTGGCTTCAAAAAGGGCCACTCCACTGAAACTGCTCTGTTAGCAGTTAAAAGAAGCTAGAGCGACAGGCAAATCCTCAGTGCTTATCCTGCTCGACTTATCGGCTGCATTTGACACTGTCAACCATGGCTTCCTTTTGTCCACACTCTAGCATGGGCATCACAGAGAAAGCACACGCCTGGTTTGAATCGTACCTCACAGGACGATCATTCAGTGTATCTTGGCTTGGACAATCCTCTACCTTGCATCATCTTGCCACAGGAGTCCCCCAGGGCTCTGTACTAGGACCTCTTCTCTTTGCCATATACACCACCTCACTGGGTGAGATCATCGATCACATGGCTTCTCCTACCACTGCGATGCAGACGACACCCAGCTCTATCTGTCATTTCCACCGGATGACCACACTGTCTCTGCACGAATATCAAACTGTCTCTCTGACATATAAAAATGGATGAAATCCCACCATCTCCAACTCAACCTCTCTAAAACTGATCTACTTGTCATCCCAGCAAAACCATCCATACAGCACAATATCTCAATCTAGAATGACTTCCTATCTCTGGCTCCTTCAAAGGCAGTTCGAAATCTGGGTGTTGTGATTGGTGAACACCTGACCTTTAAAGATCATGTTGCCTCTGTTGCTCATTCATGCCGCTTTGCGCTGTTTAACATACAAAAGATCAGACCATACCTAACACAACATGCCACCCAGCTCCTGGTGCAATGTACTGTCCTCTCCTGCCTCGATTACTGCAATGCCCTTCTAACTGGTCTTCCTGGCTGTACTGTGAGACCTCTTCAAATGGTCCAGAACGCAGCGGCGCGTCTGGTCTTTAATCAGCCAAAAAGAGCACATGTCACCCCTCTGTTCATTGAGCTCCACTGGCTACCGCTAGCAACACGCATCAAATTCAAATTGCTAACACTAGCATACAAAGTCCGAGATGGTACGGCTCCCATCTACCTGAATCCCCTTGCAAAGGCTTACGTCTCGGCCCGGCTGCTCCGGTCATCACAGGATCGTCGGCTAGCAGTGCCTACACCACACTCAGGACAATCCAGACTCTTCTCATGCATCGTTCCACAAATGTGGAATGACCTACCAAACACTACCAGAACAGGGGCTTCCTTTTCAATTTTCAACAAACTCCTGAAGACCCTGCTCTTCAGAGAGCATCTTCTTAAGTAGCACCTTGCCTGCACCCGTTCCCCCTCTCTACTGTCCACTCCTTGTTCCCTCCTCTCCATGACTGATGTCAATGTTGTTGTTATTGTTGTTGTTAGCCTCAAGGGCAATATGCAGATTATCACTTGTAAGTCGCTTTGGACAAAAGCGTCTGCTAAATACATAAACATAAACATAAACATGGGGAATGCCTTGGGATTGCCCAGGAGGAGCTGGCCCAAGTGACTGAGGGGAGGGATGTCTGGTCCTCCCTGCTTAGGCTGGGAACCACTAATGTAACTGATAAGCCTGAAAGCCTGAAACTAGGAGAAAATTACTAAAGACAAATCAGATATGATATCAGGTGTGAAGGAAAACCAGCTATGTCAAACCAGCCTGAAGATACAGCATTAACACACAGGAAATCAGAGCATGTCGAACCGAGAAAACCAAACCTTGCATATCATAAATCTGATTTTATTAAAATAAAGGGGAAAAAAAAAAAAAACAAGGCAACAAAAAAAAGAGATTCTGTGGATGGATTTCCCTCCCAAGTCCACTGATGATGAGGAGTGAAGAGTTCTGTGCCTTGGCCTGAATGAACTCTGTTGTACCTAGTTGTTATATTTACCCAGAAAATATGTGCAACACTTCTGTTCCCAGAGCTGTCCAAAACTCCACGGTTCCACGGGCTCTTTGTTCATCCTGTTTCTGCTGCTCAGGTGATTCAGATGTATAAACGTACCTGGTCTGAGTGCAGCTGCTGCAGTGCACCACAAAGTCAAACTGAACAATGTAAAGGGTAAAACTTGTTTTTGTTAGGAGTTCTCCACAGCAGGCGTATGCATTTTACTCTGCATTTAGCTTTACATATTCACAGGTGTCTGTACATGACTTCATTTCAGTTCATGTCCATGTATACAACATGGCTGTATGCATTTGTGTGCATGTATGTACGTGCATGCCGGTACAGTGATTAAATATTTAACAGGAGCTGTCAGAGTTACTCTGGAGGAGCTTTGCCCTGCAGCCATGTCCATCTTCCAGCTAGCAGCAGAGCACAATTGAAAAAGGGTGAAGAAGATTCGATCAATCATTTTGCTGCTGAGGGTGAAAATAAAAACAGTCAGAAAGAGGAAGTTTTCCAGATGGGACCAATTTCTGTTTCACTTTACTCCAGCACTGTCCAGTCTGAGACTAGCAGCAAATAACGATCTAAGGAAATACAAAATGTGTTCACTTTTTGTTTGTTTTTGTTGTCATGGCAGCTGACAGTAAAGTTAGCTAGGGTCAGAAGCCTGTTGGGATGACCCTATGTCTTTGAAGCTGACAAGCTTAAAAAGAACTCTCAGTGGAGATGGATTGCCTCCTTTTCACACACCCACGCAGGTATGCATACATGCACCCGGACACAGGAGAGTCTGCATGACAGAAGCAGACACACACTGAAAAAGCTTGCCTGAAACTCAGAAATTCTGTCATATTTTTATCGTAATTGTTTTGCATGAATCGCGTAATTTAGATTTTTGCAAAGGAACGCGACATGAATCTTAATATCTGATGAAAACATTTTGATGAATTAGCTGAAAAAGGCACACAGAGCACTTTCAGCCTCAGAGATTAAACCTAACACAGACTAATAATCTTCTCCCTGCACTTCCTCATCTTTAAACCTTTAGCAAAATGAAGCTAACGTCCCGACACGCTGGGCCAAAAATGAATAAGTAAAACAAAAAGTCACACAGCCACATTATTCATGCGGAGCTATCCATTTGAACTGCATGCTGTTGCCTCAGTAAGTGAAGAGGTGGAAAAGTGGCCCAGCTCTGCTCTCTGCTCCAGCTGATTTGAAGTGAATGAGCCTCTCGTTCTGTAAGCTGTGTAAATATTTCAGCAGATAAAACGGCTGCTCCAAGCCCAGCCACAGCTCTGTGTCATTGACCATTAGTGCTAACCTGCTGCTTCTGCTTCTCTATCCTGTCCTGCTTTTGTTCCTCTCAACTTTATTTCCCTCATCTCTTACTTCTTCTGCAGTGTGTTTTTGAGCATAACACTTGATAATCCTTAACTGGGATGTTAATGGACAAACCAGCTGTTATATTAGCCCTGAACCGATTCTGAAGTATAATAAAATGAATCATTAGAGGAGCTTCCATGCTAAACATGTCTGCTTAGATTCCAACAACATCAGGTGTGTTTACCTTTTTGCTCTGAAAACGTGTCAGAACCGTCAGCTGAACTGTGGCGCTGACTGATGATCTATCTCTGACCGTGAAAGCTGTCTGTCAAATCGTTCAGCTGTATTTACAAACAATTTAATTTGGTAACCATGGTAACATGCATGTTCATCCCTGTGTTGTGGGGTTCCCTAAATGAAAATAAATAAATAAATCAGATAAATACAATGATGAAATTTGGACTGAATATAGATTTAGGCATTTTTAAAATAGCTTTTGGGAAACTTAGTGGTCATCATAACACAGCCATCAGCTTGTCTCTTTTTCTTCCGATTAGTAGCCATCATTGAGCAACACAAGGAGCAAATGCAGGGGCGGAGCCAGGGGGGGGGGTGCTGAGATGGCACTGGCCACCCCTTGTGCCCCCCAAAACTGAGACAATAAAGCCCTTTTCAGATAGACATTCTGGAACATTTGTGGACAATTCAATCCGGTTTTTAACCGGAACTGTGTTTTCAGACACACCACTTTTGTACCGGAACTTGTCCTTTCGTTTGCGTTCACACAGCAGGGAAAAGTTCCAGATGTCTGACGGCGGCGGGGGTGGGGGGTGGGGGGGATCGGACTTATGTTAAGAAGAAGAAGAAGAAAATATCATTTCTATAGCGCCTCTCAAGATAAAAATCACGAGGCGCTTAAGCATAATTCTGTGCACACGAAGACACATAAGAGACCTGGATGATGAAGCTCAATGGTTAAAGTAATCACTGAAGCGGTGTGAAGCGTTCCGTCGCGCGTCTAGGCGGTACCGTAGGAGGCGAGCCGCCGTGGTTCGCCGCATGCTACAGCACCGAGCTATCTAGGTGCGCACAGCGTCCCCCGGTCCCCTCCTCCTCCCCCTCCTCCCTGTCCGGAACTCTACCTCACCAGTCTGAAGCAGCCACCCTGTCCGTAACAAGTCCGGACCTGTTACTAGGGGCTTCGTCCGGATAAATTCCGGAACACGTTATCCGGATGTTTGTATTCAGACACAAAGGTCTTACGGACAGAGTCCGGAACATTTCCGTTTTTCATGGCCTGTCTGAAGGGGGCTTAAGACATCTGCATCATATAAACAATCAAAAAACAAAATATAAAACATATAATCTACAAAAAAGTGTAGTAGCCACTTATTAAAGCAGTTTATGCAGTGGGTAACCGTATAAACAAGTCATTGCTGCTAGTAGTTTGAATATGGAAGAAAGGTTGGTGGAGGCTTTAATAGGGCTTGGGATCACACATGATGATGCTTCTGGGTTGCACATGTTGATTACCTCACGAGTGTAAACAAACCATATAAACAAACAGTACATCGCAGAAAGAAGCAGATTTAGAGGAAAGAAAGTAATTAACATCATGTTAAAATCCTAAAAAGGATGCAGAATATACAGGGATACATTAAATAGGGAAGCCAGGGACCAGTTTATAGAGCAAATCAGCATTATAAACGCTTTGGATCCATATAAAAGACCTAAGACTGGCGCACTGGCGACAACTTGTTGCTGCCGCAGTTCTGCGTAACAGTCATTTTCAGCTATCGTGTTTATGGTGTGAGCGGATGTGATCATCTGGATGAGAGGTAAATGTTTCATTTGCTGATTTTTCTCTTAAAACAATCCAAATTATCATCCCGTTGGAGAAGGTAGAAGAAGTAATTTACCAGAATGAAAATTCAGAAAATACACTCTCAAACAAAGACTGAGAAGGTGATGTTTGGTCGCCTTACAGCTGCAATCCAAGCGAGCCGACGAGACTTTGTCATGTCAGATATTTGGTCTCCGTGGTTATGGCTCCAAGCAAGAAAACAGTGAAGTTAGCCCATTTTCCACATTTTTCCCTGACAATCATTGCACTGTTTCACCTCACAACACAGCAATGGTTTACCATGGTTAAATAATAAACAGTCAAATGAATAATAAATTAAATGAAGCTGCAGGACCTAGACTGAGCGCGCTGTCATCTGAAGTAACAAGCAGCAAGTACTCGGAGGATGCCAACATGGCGGCGGCGGTGGTGAGGATGGTAAAATTCCAAGACCTGTCCTTGCCAATTGTGGGAGACCCCCCCCCCCAGGATCATTGTTTCTACACCTTGTGCCCCCCTCCAAAAATACTCTGGCTCCGCCCCTGACACAATGGTGTTGCTGTCTGCCAACAGGTGAAAGTTGGGTGAAAATGTTAAAGCAGTGGACACATTCATAATCATCAGGTTTACATCTGCTGTTGATTGTATTTTAGAGTTAGCTCAACTCAAAATAAAAGTCACATCTGCTGAAGTGCCCCTGCAAAGCAGAATTCTGTAAAACCACTCAGTCTGTTGAATTCTCCTCAGCATCATTTGCAGTCGGACAGCTTTTCATTTGCTTTTCTTGCCATCCTGCCAGCAATTATCCCAGAAAGACCTTAACTTGACCTTCACTGTTTCTCTTAATGCCATTTCTTGTTTACATTGTGCACTGAGAAAACTGTTTCCCTGAAAACATTGAGCCTTCTCCTCCTAACCTCCTTCTGCTTTCCACACATCAATTATTCTAATTTCCAGAATTCTTGACATCTGATTAAAGGAGTCTATGGCTGCTGATTGTTGGGATACGGTTTGAGGAGTCAGGATGTCTAAAGGTTTCTAATTTGCATCACGTAGCCTTTGCTAACAATGACTGTGAACACGCCACCACTAACTAACTAACTAAGCTCATTAAGGTCTGAGTTGATGGTAAATGCTATCTGAAAGCTCAGATCTTTAGAATTGTTTTAACTTTTGCACAGTGCTCCAACTTTTTTTTTTTTTTTAGGAATGTTCATTTTCTTTCCAAACATTCAAGATGATTTTTAGAGATTGGGTCTAATTTTAACGCTTTCTGAGCTTTTAATAATTGTGGATAATTTCATACCACTTGTTGGTTTAGGTTTTATTTAATGATGCATTATATTTGCTTTTTAGTTTATGTCAACAAAATTAAGTCAGCTAAAGGATTACACATGTTTACCTGAAGCCCTGCAGGTTCCAGAGGGACCAGAATTGTATTTATTTGACGATCTGGCCAAGAGGCAGCAGCGTCTGTTGGAGTCAGTGCGGTTACATGCGCGCTGACCAACATCTACGTCGATCCAGGTCGATCTTATGAGAATAAGCTGGGAGTCTTTGTCCTAGTGTACATGTACATCAGAAAACCAACCTCTCAAATACAGCTAGTTCCAGTCCAGCACAGTAGGTGGCGCTTTCATGTTGATGTTCTTCCAGCTAGCTTATAGCAACATAAACAGTAAACAAACGCTCGCAGGAGCGAAGCAGGCGGAACTGAAACAGGATGTGCACATGAATGAATGCACAATACTGAGTACAGCTTATTTGGGACGTCCTGTCCTGTTTGATGTGTTATGTGTGTTACTTTGTGGCGATGATATTATCAGAAGGCCGCGTCCGCGGTCTCTTCACTTCCAGAACGTGAGTATCCAACCGGTTCAGTTCAGCTGACCCGTTTACATGCAGAGTGTATTTGCATTGCTGCCGCATCTGGGTATTTCAGCTCAATTAGAACCAGTTTGCCTTCAGTCAGACTAACGTGTTAACAAGCATTAAAAAAAAATGGCGTGAGTCTTTTTAGGGCAATGCTTCAGTTTTCTGATGTGCATGTAAACACACTGACACAGAAGCAGCAGAGCAGGGGTAAGGGTTAGGCTTCTTAGTAGGAGAAACAAGCTATTAGCAAGCACACACATGCGCACACATGCGCCGCTCGGTTGGAGGAGTGGCAACAGCAGGCTGGAAGATTTTCTTTCCACCTCGATCACTAGAAGAAAGAGAGGAGTCCTTTTTTTTGTTTTTGGGAAGAGGCAAGCGTCTCTGAGCCATATCATTTCAGATCAGCTTATGAGCGGCTGAGCCATCTGGAGGCGTGGCCAAGACTCGGCTGCAGTCATATGCATCCACGTACAGCGTCACTGGGTACCTCTTTCCTATTGGCAATGGTCGATAAAAAGCCTTGTAGTGCATAGTTTAAACCTGAAGAGGGCGCCACACTCATGGATTTAGGCAGATTTTTAAAATTCTAAATAAGATGCACTAAAATTCCAAAATAATGACTACAAATTTTTAACAGCACTAGACACTTGTTTGTTTACCAGTGAAAAAAGTTGATTTGGGGGTGACTTGCTCTTTAAATCTGCAAATGAAAGAAAAGTTTAAATAAAAATTTGAAATTTAAGAAATGAACTGATAGAGAAGCTTATTTTATTCCAGTCCAGCCTAAGTCCTATGTGTCTGATGTACTCAGCCATTGTAAACAGCAATCTCTCAAACACAGTTTTAGTGACAAGGTCTAGTCAACCCATTGAAGGCAGATGGGGACATTTTTCACACAAGGTTGCTGGAGTTAAACTATCTCTGGGCATGTGTAATTTTGTGTTTTATTGTCCTTGAAATGGTAAATGGTAAATGGCCTGTATTTGATATAGCACCTTCTAGAGTCCTGGAACCCCCCAAGGCGCTTTACAACACAATCAGTCATTCACCCATTCACACACACATTCACACACCGGTGGGGATGAGCTACATTGTAGCCACAGCTGCCCCGGGGTGCACTGACAGAGGCGAAGCTGCCGAGCACAGACGCAACCAGTCCCTTCGACCACCACCAGCAGGCAAGGCGGGTTGGGTGTCTTGCCCAAGGACACAACGACAGCGACACACTGAGCGGAGCTCGAACCTGCAACCTTCCGATTACGGGGCGATCACTTAACTCTTGTGCCACCGTCGCCCATGTGTTAAAAGAAAGGTTTTCCAAAACCACACAGTGCATTTACCAAACATAGCTTAGGTCAAGGGCGTAGGAACCGGGGAGGACGGGTGGGACGTGTCCCCTCCAATATTGGACAAACGCACATTAGTCCCCCAATAACATGGAGAAGAAAAAAATAGATTTTGAAATATTTGACTCGCAAGCTTTTATTTTGAAAGACATCGCAGACTTCTCACCGACACAGCCCCTCCCCTCAGGGAGTCAGACAGGCTGGCTGAGTGAAGCAGGAGTCGGAGGCGGTGCAGACACAAGTGTCAGAGATGAGACGACAGCAGCTGCTCAGCGAGTTCTTCTCATGGGCAAAAAAAGAAAGAAAGGAAATGTGAGTTGGTAATAATTTTGTCCGAGAGGATAATTGTATTTCTGGTCAAACTTTAGACTGGCTGACTAATGTAAACATCTTGCTAGTTAGCATTAAACATTAAACAACACAACTACTCAACAAAATATGGCGAATTTGACAGTAACAGACAAAAACCATTTGACACAAAATAAATAAAAAAGTTGAATCTACATTAAAATGGAGTTTGTAAGTGTGATTGCTGCTTGTTTGTGACATTCTCATCACATTTTATTTTTAAACCTTAAGTCACTTTTTTCATATTAGAGATCAGATGAAGTTCAGCAGGAAAATGATGAAGAAGGTGAGACAGGCAGCGCCAGACCTGCTGAGGTTGAGACAGGCAGTGCCAGACCTGCTGAGGTGCAGGTAGGTGCTACAGATGCACATCACAACATGCCCTACAGGTTATAAAAAAAAAAATAAAAAATAAAAACTTGTACGTCGCTTTGGATAAAAGCGTCTGCGAAATGAATAAACATAAACATAAACATACAGTGAAGAGTGAGATTTTAGATGGTAGACGGCTTAATAATACTATAACAACCATGATTTTAATGTTGCACTAGTCCTCCAATAGTATTTTTACTCCTTATTCATGTCCACTGTTTTTATATTAGAGATCAGATGAAGTTCAGCAGGAACCAGCTGAGGGTGAGTCAGGGAGAGCCAGACCTGCTGAGGGTGAGACAGGGAGAGCCAGACCTGCTGAGGGTGAGACAGGGAGTGACAGACCTGCTGAGGGTGAGACAGGGAGCGACAGGCCTGCTGAGGGTGAGACAGGGAGAGCCAAACCTACTGAGGGTGAGACAGGGAGCGACAGACCTGCTGAGGATGAGACAGGGAGAGCCAGACCTGCTGAGGGTGAGACAGGGAGAGCCAGACCTGCTGAGGGTGAGACAGGTAGCGACAGACCTGCTGAGGGTGAGACAGGGAGAGCCAGACCAGCTAAGGGCGAGACAGGGAGAGCCAGACCTGCTGAGGGTGAGTCAGGGAGAGCCAGATTTATAATAATAATAATACATTTTATTTAAAAGCGCCTTTCAGAACACCCAAGGTCACTTGACAGAAAACACTTAATAAAATACAATAAAGCAATAATAAAACCCAAACAAGAAAAAAATAAAAATAAAATAAAATAAAAAGAGAGAAACTGTTCAATAAAATCAGAGGTTGTAGGCAGGTGATTTGCTGAGGGTGAGACAGGGAGAGCCAAACCTGCTGAGGGTGAGACACGGAGCGACAGACCTGCTGAGGGTGAGACAGGGAGAGCCAGACCAGCGGAGGGTGAGACAGGGAGTGACAGACCTGCTGAGGGTAAGACAGGGAGAGCCAAACCTGCTGAGGGCGAGACAGGGAGCAACAGACCTGCTGAGGGTGAGACAGGGAGAGCCAGACCAGCTGAGGGTGAGACAGGGAGTGACAGACCTGCTGAGGGTAAGACAGGGAGAGCCAAACCTGCTGAGGGCGAGACAGGGAGCGACAGACCTGCTGAGGGTGAGACAGGGAGAGCCAGACCAGCTGAGGGTGAGACAGGGAGTGACAGACCTGCTGAGGGTAAGACAGGGAGAGCCAAACCTGCTGAGGGTGAGACAGGGAGCAACAGACCTGCTGAGGGTGAGACAGGGAGAGCCAAACCTGCTGAGGGTGAGACAGGGAGCGACAGACCTGCTGAGGGTGAGACAGGGAGAGCCAGGCCTGCTGAGGGTGAGACAGGGAGCCACAGATCTAGTGAGGGTGAGACAGGGAGAGCCAGACCTGCTGAGGGTGAGACAGGGAGAGCCAGACCTGCTGAGGGTGAGTCAGGGAGAGCCAGATTTTCTGAGGGTGAGACAGGGAGAGCCAGGCCTGCTGAGGGTGAGACAGGGAGCCACAGATCTAATGAGGGTGAGACAGGGAGCGACAGACCTGCTGAGGGTGAGACAGGGAGAGCCAGACCTGCTGAGGGTGAGACACGGAGCGACAGACCTGCTGAGGTTGAGACAGGCAGTGCCAGACCTGCTGAGGTGCAGGTAGGTGCTACAGATGCACATCACAACATGCCCTACAGGTTATAAAAAAAAATAAAAAATAAAAACTTGTACGTCGCTTTGGATAAAAGCGTCTGCGAAATGAATAAACATAAACATAAACATACAGTGAAGAGTGAGATTTTAGATGGTAGACGGCTTAATAATACTATAACAACCATGATTTTAATGTTGCACTAGTCCTCCAATAGTATTTTTACTCCTTATTCATGTCCACTGTTTTTATATTAGAGATCAGATGAAGTTCAGCAGGAACCAGCTGAGGGTGAGTCAGGGAGAGCCAGACCTGCTGAGGGTGAGACAGGGAGAGCCAGACCTGCTGAGGGTGAGACAGGGAGTGACAGACCTGCTGAGGGTGAGACAGGGAGCGACAGGCCTGCTGAGGGTGAGACAGGGAGAGCCAAACCTACTGAGGGTGAGACAGGGAGCGACAGACCTGCTGAGGATGAGACAGGGAGAGCCAGACCTGCTGAGGGTGAGACAGGGAGAGCCAGACCTGCTGAGGGTGAGACAGGGAGCGACAGACCTGCTGAGGGTGAGACAGGGAGAGCCAGACCAGCTAAGGGCGAGACAGGGAGAGCCAGACCTGCTGAGGGTGAGTCAGGGAGAGCCAGATTTATAATAATAATAATACATTTTATTTAAAAGCGCCTTTCAGAACACCCAAGGTCACTTGACAGAAAACACTTAATAAAATACAATAAAACAATAATAAAACCCAAACAAGAAAAAATAAAAATAAAATAAAATAAAATAAAAAGAGAGAAACTGTTCAATAAAATCAGAGGTTGTAAGCAGGTGATTTGCTGAGGGTGAGACAGGGAGAGCCAAACCTGCTGAGGGTGAGACAGGGAGCGACAGACCTGCTGAGGGTGAGACAGGGAGAGCCAGACCAGCGGAGGGTGAGACAGGGAGTGACAGACCTGCTGAGGGTAAGACAGGGAGAGCCAAACCTGCTGAGGGCGAGACAGGGAGCAACAGACCTGCTGAGGGTGAGACAGGGAGAGCCAGACCAGCTGAGGGTGAGACAGGGAGTGACAGACCTGCTGAGGGTAAGACAGGGAGAGCCAAACCTGCTGAGGGTGAGACAGGGAGCAACAGACCTGCTGAGGGTGAGACAGGGAGAGCCAAACCTGCTGAGGGTGAGACAGGGAGCGACAGACCTGCTGAGGGTGAGACAGGGAGAGCCAGGCCTGCTGAGGGTGAGACAGGGAGCCACAGATCTAATGAGGGTGAGACAGGGAGAGCCAGACCTGCTGAGGGTGAGACAGGGAGAGCCAGACCTGCTGAGGGTGAGTCAGGGAGAGCCAGATTTTCTGAGGGTGAGACAGGGAGAGCCAGGCCTGCTGAGGGTGAGACAGGGAGCCACAGATCTAATGAGGGTGAGACAGGGAGCGACAGACCTGCTGAGGGTGAGACAGGGAGAGCCAGACCTGCTGAGGGTGAGACAGGGAGCGACTGACCTGCTGAGGGTGAGACAGAGAGCACCAGACCTGCTGAGGGTGAGACAGGGAGAGCCAGACCTGCTGAGGTGCTACAGTGAAGAATGAGATGGTTTTAGGTTGCTGATGAGAGGAAGATTTGAATGTAATAGTAAGTGAACACAGTTAAATATATGTAATCCCATTACAAGCAGGGCTGGGCAGTACGGTTTAAGAATAAATTACATTCTGTACATGCTTCCTTAGAAATGTTTGAAAAATAAGTGTTAAACTCTGCTTTCTGGTGCATTTAGACTGCAATTTGGGCTAGAGTTTTTTTCTTTTGACCATCTGAAAATTAATGTAGTTCCAGCTGTTGTTGTAAGAGAATTGTTATATATTTTTTCATTCTGTCAGAAGCAAACTGATTTTTCTGATTGTTGGCCAGTATTGTTGGCTGATGTAGTTTAAAATATTCTGATCAGAGTCAGATCAATTCAGACTGAATATGCACAGCTTTAGTCTTGTATTAAATCTGTTTACACATCTCTACCCTTATGTATAAGATAATATGTCCTGCATTCATATTATTAAATAAAAATAAAACAGTACTGACATAAACAGCTTTTTTATAATTAAAAAATCCATGTTGGCCGTTTATCAAACCTGGATCTGGCTGATGGGGAGCCTAAGTCTCCTCACCTTCTGGCTGGCTCATGGGTCCCTGATCAAAAAAAAAAACAGAATGTTGGTGAACTGGGCTATAAAAATTATTTTCTTGTCTTTCTGGGCTTTTCCTTACGCCCTGAGTCACATCTGTCAGGCTTTTCTAATCCTAGAGTTTCACTGTCAATTTTCTATCAGAAGCTAATACAGGAGATAGGAGAAGGAGACCATGTTCATGTTCAACCTGCATGAAAAACGCAGAGTGACCAATTATAATCCGAAATAATCATTAAATGTTTTTTTTTCAGTGAGGTTGACCTACAAAAGATTTGTTAGGATTTCCAAAATGTGTCCCCCCCCCCCCCCCCATATTAAACTCCTTCCTACGCCCTTGGCTTAGGTTCTTATGTAAACAGTTGCAGATAAACAGCATTTATTTATTTGGTTGTAAGTTTTAAGCAAATCAAATGAAAAGAGATTTACTAATGACTAGTTGTGCTCTACCTTGGACCTTATCTAAGAATCGTTTTTGGACCAAGGATTATTGTGTTATAGAATGCCTGGCATACACATTTCTAAACACACAGAAATGGGACACACACACATGGTCCTCCCTAACCCCTACCCTGAGGCAGAGCAAGAATGTGCTGTGGATTTGGAGAAAGCAGGTAGGCAGGTTTTAACTGTTGCAAATCTGCAACGCCTGCCTCCAGAGGGTTAAAATAAGATTCACATTAGAGGAGCTCAATGTCTTCTAGACCAAGTGTCATAAATCAAAGTTTCAAATGTGAACGGATAAACGACAGCCTCCTTCATTTTACTTTATGTCTTACATTTGTTGTTCAAGGTCGAAGGGTAGTTGCTCAGTGTAAGAGAGCAAGTGGAGAAACATTGTCAGATTTCATATTGCTTTGGTTTCTGTCTTTTATCCACAGAGACATCAACACTCATGCAGACCCACATAAACACAGAAGCTGATCAATCAAAAGAACAAGCAGCTCAGTCTGTCAACTCCTGCTGTCTGAGTCAAATCGATTCAGAGGCAGAGCTTATTGGTGTTCACTCTATTTGGGTTGGAAACACACACACGCACGCACGGTTAGAACACTTTAATCAGGGCTTTTGTATTTGTCTCCGCATACTCTCCATTCCTTCCTTAGTCCAAAGATGTGACATTAGGTTAGTTGGCTGACTTTAGAAGGGAGCATCAGGAATGGTCAGGTAAATCTCTGTTAGTCATTGGATCTAGAAAGTCTTAAAATTGGGCAAAGGTGGTGCAAATGGTTTAGTTAGGGTGGCGATGCTAGACCGCCTCATTAAAGTATGTTAAAGTCCCACATGAGCAAACGCAGTCAAATAATAAACACTAACACTGTGGTTCCCAACCCTGTGTCCAAGACAAGCCAGGTCCCCCAAACTCCAACTCACACTTTAAAAGTGATTCATCATAAACCTTAAGCAGACGTTAGGGGTGTACCAGCCTGGTACCTCACGTTCTATTTGATTTTGATTTAGGATTCTACAATTGAATTATTAAACAATTTTCATGATTACCATATACATTTTTTCTCTCAGTTCAGGTTATTTTGTCATGTCATAGTTTTTTCATGATTTAAATTAATTCAGCACACATCAATTCTGGTAACTAAATACCGTTTACTCTTTCATCTTATTCATGTAAGACTGAACATTTACCCAACACACTTGAAATCTACAGGATAAATGTGAATAATGAAACTGAAAGTAAACATGAGCAGTCAGTTTCACTTTTGTACTTCAAGGACCTCTAGTCTTCCGTCTCCATTCATTACGAGTTGAGTTTACATAGTTAGTGCAGCCTACCACGCAGCTAGCTATGACCATTTCACTGTGAAATCAACAAAATAAAGGAGACGACGACGAAAGAGGCGGTCACTTAAGCGTCACAACGCCACGTGGAAAGGTTCAATAGGGATCCTAAGTCACGCCCATCTACTTCCGGACCACGGATCCCCGGGAAAACGAAAAAATGAATGCAAATCAACGGGGCTAAAAACGATATTTTCTAATTCTGTTTATGTACCATGGATTTCACATATGATGTCTGTGAATTTTAAAGATGCATTTTGATGCAAAGAACGAGTTTATTTTCCAAAGGGGGGAACCGTTATTTTAGGTTTTGTGTGAAAATACATGCAGGACTACAAATACGCATCGCCAAAGTGACTCCATCAAACCAGACACGGAAATAAGAGGGGAAATTGCTGTAAGGTCAACAACTTCAAATCCTTCCTTCGGGGGGAAGATCCACCATTAATCTGGCCATATGGTAAGTAGCAGCTACACTAGGGGAGAGGAGAGTCTGTGATGGCGTCATATATGCAATGTACCAACGTCTGATGCTAACTTTTACAAGCTGATAAATCTCAAAGTACGTGACTGACTTAAGCCTGGGGCACACATAGGCGGATGCGTGGCGCCACACCCATGCCACCATTTTTTTAAAAAGCGATTATAGTTACTGAGAGTGGCTACACGGGAAGCACACCGCCGTGTCCCAGTGGCGCCGGTTCATGCCGAGGCGCTGAAGATAGGCGCCGGTTCCATTTCAAGCACTGTGGCATCTGTCCTATGTATGCCCCAGGCCTTAGGCTTTAGGCTCCCCGTTGGCTGCTGAGAACATCACAGTCTCGATGACCTTGAACAGAAATAAATGTGATGGTTGGATAATGAAATTTGAAACAAGTACATTTTTGAGACTAAAGTTATTTTAAGGCAGCAGTAATCTACGTTCATCCTAGGCCCATTCTGTATAGCCATTGGCTTATTATCCTTATCAGAACTAAACCATATTTCTCCCAACTGAGGTTGTTCACATTCCTGTAGGGAGAGAGGAATGAAATGGACAGGATAAATGAGACACTAAGATGTTGATCTGTCCTTATGTCATTCCCTGCGGTGCTCCTGACCTTGACTCTTTGGTAATTTCTCCTTGTTTCATTCTTTCTTCATCCCTTCTCTCTATTCATCCTTCCATCTTCACATCATTTGTAATTCAGCCTCATTTTCTCTTGGTTTTCTCCTACACCTGTTTTTTACTCCACTTCTCTGAGCCGCACCCATTAGACTTTCCTTCTCCCTGTTGCTATGACATTATCTGGCTGTGGCAGGGGCAACACCAGTCTTAAGGGGTGAAGAGCTAAGTCTTCCTTGGTGTTTTCTTGCTGTGTTGAGTTTCAAATTCCATCCTTCAGTTCTTTTTAAAACACAGAAAAGGTTTATTTACCTGCAACGTTTCGTTTGCGGCTGCAAACATCATCAGGCTGACGCCGATGGTGGCGTCACTTCCTTCGTTTACTCACAAGAGCAGCAAAACAAGAAGCAGAAAGCACAATAAAAAAGTCAGCCGTAACAGATCACTGCATAAGAGAAAACCATATAAAGGACTGGGACAACACAAGGATTGTAAACACCGAACAACAAAAGTACAAAAGATGGTTAAAAGAAGCTATCGAGATAAGGAGACGTGGATGTGGGACCATGAACAGGGACGATGGAGTTTACTTGTTGGATCGTGCATGGGATTGCATCGTCGGTGAGGGGAGGGCGGGCAGCAGAGGGCGTCAACGTCCTCTGCTGCCCGCTGATAAACGAAGGAAGTGACGCCACCATCGGCGTCAGCCTGATGATGTTTGCAGCCGCAAATGAAACGTTGCAGGTAAATAAACCTTTTCTGTGTTTTAAAATGAACTGAAAGATGGAGCTTAGTCTTCCTTTTGCTTCATTACCTCATCTCCTCACAACTGCCACCTCGACCTTCTACAGGTCTTGCCTTCTCCCGTTTTTATTCTTCTTTGTCTTATCCTTATTTTTATTTCACTCCACCTGTATGCAGTTGCCTCTTTTCCTCCTCCACCCCCAAGAAGAGGAGGAAGAGACACAGTGACATATCACACCCACATTCTGCTGATGAAGCTGGTGGGGTCATATATCCCATATAATATGCAGAATTCCTTCTGGCTTCGTGCTTTTGCAAGCGACCTCTCATTTTTTGCAATAAATCTATATAAAGCTACTTTATTTATTGAAAATATTGCTAATTCCAGCTCTGCAGACACATTCACATGCACATTGTGTTTCCTATAAGTGTGTGTGTGTGTGTTTCTTTATTTTGACCGAGGCTTGACCTTGATTACAACAGTGATGGTGAGGTTCCTCATTAGCACTGGACTTGAGGAAACGGGGTAATGAGGGAGCAGTATTGTCTTTAGGCAGGCACACACACACACACACACACACACACACACACACACACACACACACACACACACACTCTAATTTGCTGCTTCATATACACACCTGCTGACACCTGCGCTCTTGTAAGATCTCACATAAGCTTCATTTTCACACACACACACACACACACACACACACACACACACACACACACACACACACACACACACACACACACACACACACACACACACACACACACACACACACACCCAGGTGCACTTCTCAGTCTCATGGCCCCCACCTCAGTTGTCTCACCTCACCTTCTGTTTAGTGTGTTTTTTTTCTCCCACAGACATTCTGCCTCTTCCCATCGTCTCTGTCTTCCAGTTCAGTACAAGAGTCAGACCTCTCAGACCCCTCTCCTTCTTCCTTTTGACCTGCAGTGCTGCCCTCTGCTGGCAGCCCCTTTAAGGGGTGCAGGGTTTGAGTCCTTTGGTAACAATTTGGAGGCGTTCTGATTCTACACTGATGTCAACTCTTCAGATGAGTGTAAAAAGGGACCTGAAGCGATACTATGAAATGTGCTGCTGTCGAAACCAATTCTCAGCCTTTTGAAGTGTCATCCACAAACATAAGACAGAAAACAAACACCAAATGGGCTCATCTATGCCCGTCTCATAGATGTTTTAAATCAATGAGGCCACCGGATGACCTCATCAGAAGACGTTCAATTTTTGTCACCTCAAGAAGTACATTGATGTTCTTTTTCCTTTTTCAGCACTACGTAGTGTCTGTAGTAAATGAGGTGGAATGATTATTTCACCTCACAACAGAGCCACACTAGTGGGTTATAGAGATTAAAAGACACCCCTTTAACTTGATTCAATATGTGCGATCCAGCCCTTAATCTTGATATGATTCAAGTTGGATTATTGACCATTTTATTTCAATCAACGCAAAGCAAATGACTCAAAGTGAATAAATGAAGTAGGGCTGGGCAATATGGCCTAAAATCAATATCACAATATATTGAGGATTTCACTTCGATAACGATAAATGGACGATAACTACAGGTATGCGCAGAAACAAAAGCTGTCCACTAGAGGGGGCTGTCACGTGTATCACATTGAGTCACATTTTCAAGGTGGTGCAGCTTCTTAGAGGGACATGAACGTTGCCAACCTACACACATATTTTCTTTTTTTTTATCATCAAACTTATTGACATGGAAAAATTAGTTTGATTTATTGCCCAGCCCTAAAAATAATAAAAAAATAAATTAATTGTTAAAGTCACAAACAGGACTGTGTGCTTTTCATAAAACCATACAATTAAAGAGCAAGTCATGCCCAAATCAACGTATTTTGATGAAAAACTATACATAACTGTTTCATTTTATACTGTTGCTGCTCTAGATGTGACCAAAGAGGAAAACAGCATCATTAAACTGCAAGAATTAGTGGAAAAGTTTTACATTAAAAGAAGAGTCTACAGCAGCTTCGGGTACACATTTCAAACCTTTCAGCTGTCTTTTACAAGTTGATGCACAAAAATACAAACCACACTTTCATCTCATGAGTAAAATGACAAGATTTTTTTGGTGTAAGAAACCACTGAAAAAATGCTGCACTGAAAAGAAAGAAAACAATCGTTCCTATAGCGTCTCTCAAGATAAAATATCATGAGACGCTTCACAAAACCAAAAAATGTAAAATATAAAAAAGATTTTAAAAAATTATCAAAAACGTGTTGAAAATAAGCAAAAATAGACAATTGTGATTAAAAATGCTAAGAAAGAGAGAGAGTGAATGGGAAAAAGGGTAATCGTTAGATCCTGGGGAGAGCAGAATAAGAAGAAGAAAATATCATTTCTATATATATAAAAATCACGAGGCGCTTCACAAAAACAAAAAATGTAAAAATAAAAAAAAAAGAATTTAGAAAATGGTTAAAATGTATTTAAAATGAGCAAAAAATAGACAATTGTAATTAAAAAATGTTAAGAAAGAGAGAGAGTGAATAGGAAAGAGGGAAATCAGTGGATCCTGAGGAAGGTGGAATAGGTGGGGAGAGCAGAATAAAGAGAGTTGTGAAGAAGGTCATATAAAAGCCAGCTTGAACAAGTGAGTTTTCAGCTGCTTTTTAAAGGAGACCATCGAGTCCACTGATCTCAGGCTCAGGGGGAGCGAGTTCCAGAGTCTGGGGGCCACAGCAGCAAATGATCTGTCACCTTTGGTCTTTAGCCTGGTGCTGCACAACCAGTAGGCTTTGATCACTGGACCTCAGGGACCTGCTGGGGGTGTAGGGACTGAGAAGATCACCAATGTGTGAAGATTCTTGTCCATGTAAGGCCCTATAGACTAGAACCAGGATCTTGAAATGGACCCTGAAGTTGACTGGCAGCCAATGAAGCTGGAGGAGAAGCGGGGTGATGTGGGTGTGTTTGGAGGACTTGGGCAGAAGCCGAGCACACGCATTCTGAACCACCTGCTCTACTAAATCGTGATGGGCATGTTCGTGTTCGTGAGCAGGTCTTCACATTGCTCATACGTCACTTACAGCTACTTTAAATCTGATCCAGTTGGTAGTTCCCATCTGAAGTTTTAGCTTGTGTTGAGGGTTGCAGGGTTAGTTGCTGCCATGTTTTTGTTTAGTAGATCTGTTGTATTTACAGAAAACTACATGAAAAGTTGTCTCAGTGTAAAATATATTTAATGCACAATAAGCAAGACATGAAATTGCCAAAAGAGCATAAAATTGACATTTTCTCTCTAATTGTAGTAACTTCTAAAACATAATATTGTTTTCTGACATGGAAACATCATTTGTGTTAGAGCTCTCATGATACGTTGAAAACCTTCTGCTAATTTCAGTGGCAGTTAACTGGATAACTTTAATATATCTATTGAGGTCCATGTGGCAGGGGTGAGGTGGTGCTCACTCATCACCCCTGCCACGTGGACCTCAAGGGATAAACCATCAATCCTGCTCAATGGTCAACTTTCCTGGCGGGGTCACCCATGAAGACAGTGGGAAGCTTAAAGGTAGAGTTGGAGAGGAATTTGGAGCAAGCTATTTTTTAAAATACGCAATTCAAGAGTCCAACCCCTCTTTTTTCAGGCTACAGGCCACGCCTCCAGAACACAGGAATGCTGGTTCCTGAGGGTTCAGTTTTGTTTTTAACCCGCTGTTGGCACTTTTTTGCCACGATCTTTAAAGGCTCCAGATCATGCTATTTTAAACCTTGAGAGCAAATAGGCACAATACATGATACAATATTACCGTTGGCACCATTCAGATGTCATTTCTTTTAAATACGAGTTATTTTCGTCAGCCTGAATTTATACCAGGGAAAAAAAATGCTTCATCTCAGTGAGACACCACCCATGCCCGTTCTGACAAAACGTGCCTTCAACAGCATCTTAGTCAAGTCAGTCACTGTGTGGGCTAAGGTGTCTACCAGCCACCTCAGTTTTGCCATGTGCTAACCTGGGTTTAAATACTGGTGGTGCCGGCAGTAATTTATTAGGCCCGCTGAAGCAGATTTCCTAGTTTTATGGATTTTTTTCAGCAAAAATAATTTGTGTTTCTAAAAATCTTTGAATTAGATAATTTAAGCAGCATTTTAGTTGATTTACTCTACTCGCGTCACATGGACTCACACTGACTAAATAAACAAAACCAGTAAAATAAAGAACAGATTGGTCCTTACTTTTAAACAGTTTACCAATAAAGGATTGAAAACAATACTGGCAAGTGTAGCTAAAAAAGAAGAAAATAAGTTACTGCTCAGACCAGGGGTCTCATTTATCAAACGTTGCGTAGAATCCTTAATAAAACCGTACAAAAGCTCAGCAAAAAAAAAAAGTACTTACGCCAAGTTGGCTTGTGATGTATAAAACATGGAGTACCAAGCCCCTATGATGCGGCTCTAAAATTGAGGCAAACCCGGAAATGAAATAAATTGCAGTTCCACCCTCATCCGCTGGGGGGCTGGTGTCAGAGGCGAGCAAATCCTCATTGACTCCCATGTTAAAAATATCAATTTCACAGCAGAAATAAACATGTTTACAGCCTGGTACCAAAACATATTTTTGGTTTAATTGATCTAGTTTACACTCATGACAACTCTGAGGGGGTGAATTTTTTTCTCACTCTTCTGTTTAAGTGCATTAAATGCCTAAAATTCTGTATAATTAATGAGCATCAGACCCACGTGACCACAGAGCTAGCTCCGTGGAAAGGCCTCAGTAGAGCCTCGGTCTGGCCTGGAAACTGCTCCGGGATTTTGAGTCTCTGTGTTTGTGTATTCTTTTTTGGATATTTTTGTGCAATTGTTGGACAAAATGACTTGCTGTGGCATTAATTGCACTAACAGAGCATCCAAGGAGTCTCCACTTCATTTTTTTCGGTAAGTAAAATTATATTTATGTATTTTAGGTCACTGCCGAGCTGAGCTTAGATTTTAACATGTACTGTTTAACCATGAAATTTAAATGTAATAGGGTAAAACCCAGTGCATTTCACATAATGCTGCACTTTAGAAAATGGGTTGAAATATAACATGTTGGTGGAGCTGGGTTCCGACTATCGACTTGTGGAGCTCTCGGGAGACCGATGTTTTCCACCCGTTCTCCCCTCCCCTTCCTGTCTGATCGCGGCTTCTGTTTGATGCGTGGGCTGCCGGCTTGTGGAGCTCTGGGATGGAAACCTTTCCACCCGGTTCTCCCCAGCGGCAGCTCTGCACATCTCAGATTGCAGCGGCGCTTGTCTGCTGTGCGGCTGCCGGCTTGTGGAGCTCTCGGAGACCTCTGTGTTCCACCCGGTTTTACCCAGCGGTCAGCCCGGCGTATCTCTGACTCAGAAGCTCTGGTGTTGTGCACAGTTAACTCCGGTTGTAGCTAGGTTGCTACCTCCGTTAGCTTAGCTCCCACCTCCGCGTTAGCTTTGGGTTAGCCAGGGTTAGCTTCAGGTTAGCTTGTAGCTAGTTCGACCGGGTGTCGTCAGTTGATCCCAGCCTTACAGCCCAACCCTAAGCTCCTCCTCTCTTCCCTTTTTTGGAATTGTCTGGGCTTGACGGAACCTGTGACATGGTCAAAATGGCGGTGGTGGCCACCTCCCATTTGGCCTCAAAAATGTGTTATTGGAGCCTATGGAAAGGAGATGTCCAGTATATTTATGTCGTTGTGGAGTACACTTCACTCAATCTTTGCTTTATAAATCAGAGACTAACTAGAAAGGTTCTCAGGTGTTTCTGAGTCACATCCCGCCCTCAACACGCCCACTTTCTGCCATAAATGGTCAATGCAAAGTGCCTTGTGGATCTCATGCATAAGCCGGCTTGCTGCAGCGCTCCGCCATTAAGATCGCTACCACAGATCAAGGAAGCTCTATTTCACAAGCAGAAATTGTGGTGCCTGTGGGTGAGGTGGAGAAATGAAAGGAAGTGCTTTTGCAAAGCAAATAGAGAAAATATACGGAGTGGCACAGCGTTGCTGAAGCCGTCAGTGCTGCGAGTTCTTCAGAGAGATCTGTGGTGGATATGAAAAAATGGTCCGATTGGGAGTCGATCCCCAGACACCCAGGTGAAAGTCACGTGCGCTAACCTGTCAGCCAAAGTGAGATCCCCTTGTCTGAGTAGCCAGGGTGCATGATCAATCGGGTCACAGTGACAGGACGCTTACACTGTCACAGACGCATAACATTCTGTCTCATTCTTTATTCTGCGCTGCAGGCCGTGTGTGTGTGTGCGTGTGTGTGTGTGTGCATGGGGTGGTAAACGTGATAATGCTGCTGGAATTCATAATTTTATCCTTCTCAGCAGCAGCACTGCTGGTGCTCTCAATGTCCAAAATGTGCGTAAGCGAGGTCCTTAGTCAACTTTAAGTTGCGCACATTTTTCTGCTACGTTTTCTTTTATAAATCCCAAAGTTTGTGTGAAAAGTTGCTTACACAGTTTTCCGACCCCGTTTTGTGCGTAAGCAAGCTCGATAAATGTGAACCTGCGCAAAACTACATACCAGCCCAGCGCTCTTACTTTTGGTCAACCAAGCTACATGACACTGGTCACCGGAGCCAAAAATTCTGTGCTGGCCATGGGAGACAGGTGTAAGACGGGAGAGAGCAGGGCCTGATGACGAGAATAGTTTCCATTGATGCTTTACCAGATTTTCAAAGTGCAACTCTAAATTTGCAGCTGAAACAGGAGAATGCATGAATGGAGTCAAACATGTATTTTTTTTTTTAAAAATTCATGTGGAAATAATATCACATGGTTAAAAGCTCCAAAAAGTAGAATTTGATATGGTCCCTTTAACTCAGTGCTCCTCCATAACCGTACAGCATTTTAGCATGACAGCGAATATAAAATGGCATTTTAATGGTGAAAATTTAGGCAGTTATTAGCTTTTTGGGTTTGTTCTTAACTTCAAAATCACAGCAACTCAGCACCACCAACAATCTGGGAAAAACCCAGAAACAACAGGTCAGAACTTCCAATGAAGAATGAAGACCAGGGCAACATCAAAGCTGTGAGCCATGTCATGCTTCGTATCTTATGAACAAGAATCCAAAATTCCCTACATCTACTTAAAAATGAGCACAGAAGAACATTAAAGCCCTAAAAAAAATAAAACACATAAAAAACAAAATGTTTGGCTGTGGTGAAGTGACTTAGCAGCTGCGGTGTCATGCTTTTACTTTCTAAGCTTTCGTTCAGAGTTGATTGTAGGCGGTTTGGGCTCTAATATGTCTGGGTATTGAATGTGCAACAAAAAAAAAAAGGATATTATAGTCTGCTCATTCTAGAGGGAGCCTGAAAATGCCAAAGCTACAAGGTAACACAACAGGTGCACTGAAATGCCAATAGCTGTGCACAGACATGCATTTTGTACTGCAGTAGAGCAGCAGCAACACTTGTCTTCCTTCCCAACGCAGGACAAAACTACGAAGGAGTGGTGAAAGAGACAGGACAGCAGAGGGGACATATTCATGTCCATGTGTTTTCTCAGCTCTGGTTAGAGATGATTGATTGTTCTAAAATCAACAGGCCAGTCAGCCCAGAGATGTGATCCTCGCTGTCCCCCAGAGATTCATGCTTTTGCGAATGTGCACAAGTCTGTGTGAGCTCATGTGTGTACGTTACATGTGCACACACTGGCTTCACTTCCACTTGCATGTGGGGTCAAAGGGGTAGAGAACAAGGCTGCAACTCCCTGCTACAGCAGGCATTTGATTGGCCTTCGCTGTTGCCCTGACAGCAGCCGATTGGCTGTCGAGACCAGCAGTCAGTGCCTTGAGCAGGTAGGGGCGGGTCTTCCCCCTGCTCTGTTGCTAGGTTACAGGTATACCCAGTAGATTTGGAGATATGGAGATAGAGTAGAGATAAGGTTGAGGATGGGTGTGGATCAGTGTGTAGATATGCGTGCATGTGTGTGTGTGTGTGTGTGTGTGTGTGTGTGTGTGTGTGTGTGTGTGTGTGTGTGCATATTTGAAGCATTTTGAGCAGGATGGAAGGGCATATAGGTTGAGGGGGTGACGTTTTATGGCCAGAAACAAAAGGTTCTCCAGGAAGGTCTTCATTTAGTGCCAAGTCATGTTTATAGAGACGTTTATTTACATCCCAATAATCCAAGCTGGAGACTCATCCATCCACTGGGATGGGCTAAATCTGGACTAATCTGACAGAATGGTCAGGCCCTTTTATTTCGATTCTGTTGATTTATAAAGCACAAGTAAATTTTTTTTAATTTACGCAGAAGGTGTCACGATTGGCCACTGATGTTACAGGCGAGGTGTCATAAACAGGACCGTCCAGCTGCTGATCCCAGACCTGTGGTTTATTTGTAATTAATTAAAGTGATGTTGTATCAACTGCAGGCTGCTCCAGACTGTGCTGCTCTTAGAACAACGGTTCCACTGGACTTAGATTGCAATCATAGAGTGGTCAGTTGCCACTAATCGTGGTCATTTATCAATCTGGAAGACCACACACTCCGATCTGAGCGCACTAAAATACACAAGTGCGCACACACACACACTCACAGACGCTGATCGATGACCAAGCTAGGCTGATAAAAAGGATTGATGGGTATTCTCTGTGTGTGTGTGTGTGTGTGTGTGTGTGTGTGTGTGTTAGCTGGCATGAACACAAGTAGGACAAGGAACTCAGATCATCTGTTTGTTAGAACAAGTGTAAGTCTTGTTCCTGAATTAGGAAATGCATTAATAAATGTAAAAACACCTGATATATTTTTCATTTTACTAGTAAATATGGTTGATCTCTCTTTTTGATCCACTTTGTTCTGTCATACATGGATGCTGTCTTCCTTGTTTGTTTTGTTTTATGGAAATTGGAATGCATTTTCTACCTTTCATTTTTGATTAAATGCGTTTTCATTGTACTTACTCGACAGTCACTATGCAGATTTAAAAAAGAATAGAATAGGCTTTAATAATCCCACAGCGGGGAAATTCACTTGTTACAGCAGCACATACACTTAGAGTAAAATACGAAGATAAACATAATAACAAAAGTACATTTATGCACACTTAGGCAATAGCAAAATGGAGGAAAACATCATCAATTTTATTCAAAACCAAAGAGGATAACGTAGATGACAACTTGAGTCAGACTGACCCCTCATTCACACCGAGTACTGAACGGATGTGGTCCGGTTTCTGTACGGTTTCCAGACGGACTGTCATTCCCACGGACTGCGGTTCGTGTGCTGGACTTCTCCAGAAATTTACTCCTACAAGAGCAAATAATTAGAAATTTAACATTATGCAGTTTAAGATGTACCTGTTTTTACCTGATACCTGGTAGTCCTGTCAATAATATTTTTTAAAAAGCTGGCAAAAATAATGCTATATATTTACAATCATAGTGGATGTATTTGCTATTGCGCATCTCACTTCCTGTCTGTCCTGTCAACTTCATGACCATGTGTTGTCTGGAAGACATATGTGGAAACCTTCTGGAGCTCCACATCTGGATCTGGATCTGCACCGCACCTCAGCTGGTGTGAAATCTCTGATCGGACTCATTATTGGTCAGTGCAGAAGCCGTATGGAAACCAGACCTTATCCGTTCTGCATTCGGTGTGAACGAGGCTTTAGATGGAACAGCAAAAGCAGTGTGTTCTGCTGAGGTTAGCTCATTACACAGAGAGAGCACAAGTGGGTGGTGAGGGGTGGTGGGTGCCGTCAGTTACTGCCGCAGCGCTGCTGTCTTGGTCCGCCAGGCGGCGCCACTTCCTTTTGGCACAAGAAGTGTGGGTGGAGTACGACTTTGGTAGGGGTGTGACTTGCTCGTTAAACCGTTCATCAAAATCAGTTTTACTCCTGAGAAATAGGCACACTAACTATAGGCAATAAGGATGTGTATTGGTGAAATTATGGCTGTACGATACGTATCACGATACGGGGAGACGATAGAATACATCACGATATATTGCGATACATTGAGTCAGACGATATTAGCAATTTTTTGTCTGAATTTATTACAGAAAAATTCAATAAATAGTTTAAACTGATACTTAACATGTTTAACATGAGTTATCTGAACCATAATAGAGGGACTTACATTTCAGTGGTGGAAACAAAAGCCAATGCTCACTGCTGCCATCTAGCGGTTAGCGTTTGAATAGCACAAAAGAAAACAAAATACACAAATGTTTGCATGTAAATTCTTTCAAAATTTAGGTTCACAGCCTTTGAATATTGGTATAATATTGCATGGAAAAACATCAATATATATATATATATATATATATACATATATATATATATATATATATATATATATATATATATATATATATATATATATATATATATATATATATATAAACTTGAATAGACTTGTGAATAGATTATAAACACACAACCATGCTCGTCTTCTGTACTCGACACGTCACGTTATCGGCCATGTTACCATTACCTGCCATTTTTTATCACTGAAAGTTTTATTCTAGTTTTTTATTATATTTTATTCTATTTTATTCTATTGTTAATCTTATTATTCATGCTATATGTAGCACATTAGTACCGAAGCAAGTTCCTAGTTTGTGAATTGTTTGTTCACTGACAATGGCAATAAACCTTTTCTGATTCTGATATATGTATGTATATATATATATGTATATATATATATATATATATATATATATATATATATATATATATATATAATACTTATATATATTGCCATATCGATATTTTCTTACATCCCTATAGGCAACATAAAAGCGGCAGCGTTTATATTCTGTAGTAGTCAGACACTTCTCATAACTTTAAAGCCGCCATGACTCCCCCAAGTTGACCAAGAATATTCAGCTGTTTGTGAAATCTGAACAACTGATTAAGGAGTAAATTATTCTTCAGATGATTTTAATTCTTTCATATTTTCGTTTAATTTTGTTTCTCATTATAAATTTTCCTTTTTAAGAGGATCTCCTTTGCCCCACCGTGTTCTTCTACCTTTCAATCCTTCTCAGTTATTATTTTCTCCTTCCATTTCTCCTTTTCACTCCCTTTTACTCTGATTCATAATCTCTGTTTGGATAGGAAACAGAGGAAGGGAGCCTCTGTCCTCATGAATAATAAGAATTTAGTAGAGAGGGAGAGAGGTGAGAACAGGATACCAAGGCAATCCAAACTGTCTGTCTGTCTGTCTACCAGACTGTCAGCACCCATGTTTCTGTCTGTCAGCTCTCTCCCTGTGAACTCAAATTTCCACAGATCAAGCTGTCACACTAACTAGGTTTGGCGTACCTCTGCTATTCTTAGTTCAGTGCTATTGAGAGTGTGTTGAAATGATGTGGATTGTTCTCCTTTGTCTTCTGTTTCCAGCTCACGGATCTGTGTTCACACTCACACATTTAGAGTGACTCCACCATGTTGCTGTTAGGAGAGACGGAGGAGAGAACGAGGAGGAAGGGTTAATGATGAAAGTCTGATTCTAGTGAATAGAGTGGAGACGTAAAACCTGAAATCACCACAGGTCTTTGAGGAGTTTGTTAGATGAAAAAGAGGCAACAAAGGAGTGTGTGCTATTTTGTTGACTTATTGTGATCAAAAGCTCAGGTCAAAGGTGAACACTTTGCAAATGAGTTGAGAAAATGAGAAATAAAAGGTGTGTGTGTGTGTGTGTGTGTGTGTGTGTGTGTGTGTGAGGATTTAAGCTGGATGTTACCGTGGTTCTTTTCCTTGACTGACCGTTTTTAGAGAAGCACTCAATGTGATGAGCTGAGCAAGGTGACAGAAATGAGGATGCATCACTAAGTCCTCTGTGGCTTAAGTCAACCTGGCATTTGCCTTATGAACAGCCCCCCCCCCCCCCCCCCCCCACACACACACACACACACACACACATACACACTAAAAGTAAATACAAACTTTGATTATACTATCGGGCGTGTTATTCATGTAGTTGTTACAAACGTTATGGTAACATCAACCACAGTAGACAATCTTGTGGAGACCCCCTTGGCGGCCCGTGCACCCTAGATTGGGAAACGCTGCACTACATTTCCTTTAATTCTTGCTGAAGCTCCTATATCATGCCTGACACTTTATTCCACCCAACTGACCTCACACACTTTTTCACCTCTTTTCCAAACACTGTTTGTGACCTCTTCATACTTAAAGTCCTCCTCCTTCTTTATTTCTTCTTCCTGTAACATCATTGTTCCACTTGTGTCTCTCTCATGTACACACATGTATTCTGTCTTGCTGTGGCTAATCTTCAGTCCTCTCTTTCTTCTCCTCCATCTCCACCCTGCTTCCATCACTATGTCATCTGCAAACATCATAGTCCATGGAGACAACGTCATCTGTCAGCCTGTCCATCACCAAAGCAAACAAGAAGGGGCTTTTAGTCGATCCATGATGCATTCCCACCTCCACCATGAACTCCTCTGTCACCCCTACAGTACACCTCCCTGCTGTCTCACACCTCCCTGCTGTCTCACAACTCCCTGCTGTCTCACACCTCCCTGCTGTCTCACAACTCCCTGCTGTCTCACACCTCCCTGCTGTCTCACAGCTCTCAAACATGTTCTGCACCACACTGACATGCTTCTCTGCCACTCCAGCATTGTATCAGATATTCCTGCCATGTGTGATACCTTACGATTGCTCTGGTCTGTTCCATCCGGGACCGCTCCAATCATAAATCGGGAATTTTTTACATGATTGTTTGACCCCTAATATGAAGAAAAAACAAGCTTGCAGCCTGTTGAATGAGACAAATAGCCAGTCAGAAAGTAAGGTGATGGAAGAATTCTGCACAAAATGAGGAGAATCCAGATCCTTATCCTCTTCCGCCATGTTTGTTTACTCCAAGGTCACATTTGATCTTGAGAGGTTTGGGGGGAAATCTGTCAGTGTGTGGTGTCTTTGCTGTGACACTGCAGAGACCTAAAGTGTTACATCTGTGATTTTTTATTGTTATGTGTGCGGTCTCTCATGTTTACTGTCAGATCATTTTAAAATTTCGCCTTGTGAACGAGGCCTTAGACCCAAATCATGCTGTGTTTGCAAACCTTTCTCCAGTCTTTGATCATACTTGTAATCAGAAGTGAAAGTGAGCTGGTTAAAAATCCACAGTGAAGGCGGCTGCTTCTGTCCTCCATGCACGTTTACAGGAAATTCCATTCTTTATGTCCAGTTCTGTGATTTTGTCCTCATTTTCCACATAACGTGAATCGTATGGCCCTACTAAGGCAAGAGGTATTCCCGTCTTACTTCTCATTCAAAGAGGTTTATCAGTATAGATACAGAAATACAATGTTCCAAGCTTTAATAGGAGCTGTAATATTGATGATTCCTCTTGCTTTCCTTTCCTGGTCCAACTGTGACATGTTTTGATCACATGACATTTGATCACATTCCTGAAGGTCTGAGCTTGTGAAATAGTCTGATGATAAGATCCACCGTCGTGCTGGAAGGTAATATACCAACCAGTAATGTGAACCTAGTAGCCAGTGTTTAGTTAGACCTGTAACTGTGATGTTTGGACCAGCTGTGGTGAGGTAAGTCAGGGTAGCATCACAAAAACATCTGTGGAGGGAGAAGCTTTTAAAGCATGTTCTGACTTTGTGACATGAACAGACCGAGACATATTTAGAATAAGTAAATAACACGAACAAAATAGAAGAGTTATGACGTAAAAATCTGTCAGTGTCCAAATATGAATAAAAAACTCAAAAAGAAAGTGACACAAATGACGTGTATCTCAGGTCCCTCGGACACTGCCAGCTTTCTACTTTAAAGGTATTTTATAATCTCTTGGCTGTTTTCAGAGGAATTCCTTTTATTTGAATGAACATTTAATGATGTTGCATCTAGAATAACAAATTGCAAGTCTTTATTTCACCACGTTGATCAGTTTAGTGTTTATAGTAAAATAGTTTTTTCACTTTGTCAACAAAAACAGATTTTGTCCCTTTACACCATTAAATACTTTATTTTACTTGATACATTTTCACGTCATATTCTACCTTTATTTTCATGAGATATATATTTATTTATGTTAATGAGTCCTCTACGTACTGTGTGATTTTCACAGATATACTTTCGTCCTATCCGTGTTTAATCCTCACTAGAATGATTTTAAAAACGGCTCGCTCTGAGCTTTATTTATCCAAGCACAAGTGTGTAATTTGCTGCTGATGTGATTAAGTAAAATAGCATCAATATTTGTTGTAATGTGTCTTCCTAATCTCTCTCTCTCTCTGAAGCGTGTCTAACTTTTATAATCAGCCTTACTGTTGTGCAGGGCGGATTCTCTCATGACTCAAATGGTGAATGAATGGAGGGTTACGCAGTGTGAGTGAGTCACTATCAAAGCTATATTTGTGTGTCTGGAAGTGTGTTTGTGTGACTGTGGCTCGCCCTGCCCGCCTGTAGATGTGTGTGTACAACCGTGTGTGAAGATTGCCTACAGGAGCGAGGTTATGAATCAGATCAAACACACACACACACACACACACACACACACATGCACAGTGACGCTGGGCTGAGCCAAAAGGCCCCGACCAGGTGTGACTTTGATCCTCACCACAACATCCGCTCCTCCGCTCCGTTGCTGCTGTTCTGCATCTCATCTGTCTCGTGTGCCCTTCTGGACTCTTGCCCTGGACTCAAGTTACTCCTTTCAGAGCTTCAAATAGGGCTGAGTGTGGTTTTGAACACGCGCATCCTCCAGCTGTAACTAGACACTCAGGAATCCTGATGTGAAGCATGCTGGATAGTGTGAGGTCTCAAAGGAGGTTATGGCTAAAGTTGTCATTTCCATTAGCGTTCATTGACTTGTCGTAAAACTTCAAAATAAATAAAAAAAATAATAATTGTATTCCTAGATGATTAAATCTAGTGAACTTAATTCTCATATAGTTTTTTTTTCATCTGGTGGGGTACATTTGTGCAATCTGCTTTGATGTTAGAGACTTTTACACACAATTACTGATAAGAACGGTCTAAGAGGGGTGTGAACCAAATAGACAATGAAGGAGCCAGGACAGAAGAAAACAAGATAAACCATTAAACCATCCATCCGTCCAGTCAGTGACTCGATGCAACCTGCTGGGTTCCTTATATAAGAAACTTTTTACTGAGTGGCTCAATGAACTGACCTGCATTGGGATGTTTACTGTGTGAAGTGCCTTATATGACTCTTGTCTCCGTTTGGCACTATATAAATAAACTTGAATTGAATTGAATCCTCAGGCTGGACTCAAGTTACTCCTTTAAAACCGGTCTCCATGTCACCAGGGCCTAACAAAGATACACAACAATTTATCCTACACACTCACGCCTTGGGATAACTTAGAATGCACACATGGCAAAGATAGTCATGGAGTGATGCCACAATATTGGGCTTACTGGTGCTACCATCTATTGTTTTTGGAGCCAGCATGTGGGTAGTGAGTGAAAGTCTGATTTACTGTCACACACAGTCATGGTGTTTCAAAGCATCAAGTGGCTAATGATAGCTAAACATGTTGAGAAAATAAATATCAGAACACAGATAACACCTTCAGACTGTTTCACTTGGCAAAATAATCAAGTTGATCATCGACCTGACTCTTTGTTATTGACAATCTTAAGACCAAGTTCCCTCATGTATTCACATTCACATTTGTAGTGGCGTCTAGTATGAATTGATGCAATGTGAGTCGATCTCAGTGGTAAAAGCTCTTGTGCTCCTGTTTTAATGAAGTGGAAGTTAGCCAGATGATAGGTGAGCAGAAGACGGCAGGATCGGTCTTATTTCCTGATGTTCGGACATGTCATCTCTGATTGGTTAACAACAACACAACTCTGCCACTGACTCCAGTTGCTCAACAAAGTTGATATTTTAACTCAACAATAACACACGCCTGGAGGAGTTCTGCTGTGTTGTGGAGTTGCTAATGCTAACAGTTAGCTTCTGCTAGATGAGAGACACTCTGCTCTCTTATGGACGATAATTCAACAACAGCCGTCCCTGTCATGAGCCGAGGTGGGTGAGACCAATGCTCCATTGGGTAAATTGCTGCAGCTGAACCAAACTGAGACGTGTTGTTTAATCGATTTCGTGGCACTGCTAAGGCCAATATTATCAGCGTTTGGTGTACTAGCTGTGATGTTATGAGAAAAAAAAACATATTCAGGCATTAAAATAGTGAAAGGATAACTCTAATAAATCAACACATTCCCACACCCGAAGCAACTGAAACTGACAAAGGGTGACCAAGCATTTGTTTCTGACGTGTTGGGAGCCCCAACGCGTCAGGAGGCGACTCGCTGTGCCAGAGCATGGTACACGGTAAAACGGAGATTTTAGAAAACCTTTACCCTCTTGCTATTTAATCTTCCCCTCACCCCCATCCTAACCTTAACCCATTTGCGCATGCAAAACTTAGTTTCTTGTTGTATTGTCCCTCTCAAACACAGTTAACGGGAAATTTAGAATGAGGTTAAGGATTAAGGTTAAGATGTGGTAAATCGCGGTGAAATGTCTGTTTTACCACAGGTAAGAGACGCTCTTACACGCAATTATCTTGGCGCAGCGCGTCGCCTCCCGACACGTTGGGGCTGCTAGCACGTCAGAAAGAAATGCTTGGTCACCCATCGTCAGTTTCAGCCACTTCGGGTGTGAGAATGTGTGCACCTGAAACCAACTGTTACCTTTAGTTTTCCTCCTTGCATGATTAGAGTAACACCTGTTTTGATGGTATGATGTAATTTTCTGTAATTACACAGATTTGTTTACTTTATTAATACTAAGAAGCACAATTTCAAATGGTCAGTGTTCACTCAAGTATTTTCCATTAATTATTGTTATTAAAACAATAAGTATTGATGATTTTTTTTACATTTCTTTACAGTTTCAAGTAGATGTACAGTAGTCGACATTTCCTTTATAGAAGTAGAAAATTATTGCATCAGAAGAAAAATACATATATTTCAGTAAACTGAAACAGGACTAGAATGAAAACTAATTGGCCAACTATATTATGGCTAAAATTAAAAACTGTTTTAGTCAAAAGACCAAGATTAAAACTAAATGAAAATGTCTTGTCAAAATTAACGCTGCATGCAATAGTCTGGCTTTTCTAATCCAAGTATTTCAATGTTTATTTTCTATCGACGGCTAAAGCAGGAAGTAGCCAGCTTGTGAAATTTGGAGTGGCTTATCACAATTCAAAAACAACAAATAAAAACTCTTTCTCAATAAACTTAGTCTCTATGAATGTGCACGATTACCGTAATGGCTTGATCCTATCAGATATTCCTGCCGTGTGTGGTGTGAAGAGTGCTTTAGTCTTCATGGAAGGATGACAGAACCACTCAATCCTAAACTGGATACATGATTCAACATATTGTATTGTCTTGGTTTGATATCAGAGACAAACTAGCATGCAACATGTTGATTGTGACTTCTAGCCAATCAGAACATTAGGTGATGGATGTACGCTGCATGAAGCGAGGGGAATCGTAATGCTCTTTGTCTTTCATCCTGTTTGTTTACTTCAAAGTCACGTTTGATCTTGTGGGGCTAACGAAGATTTGTAGTCTCACAACAAAATGTTTGTGAGTGAAAGGGGTTGATGTTTTGTCTTTACTCTCTAATCGTAGAACCAGAACTGATATTTGTGAGTTTTTATCAGCTATGGCTCTACAGGTTTTAGACATTTCTGGGCTTTAGCGTGAATGAAAAGTGTCTCAGGACAATTTAGAGTTTATTCAACACGTGAAACATGCACAACAGTGTCCCTGCTGGTCTTTTTGGACGCCATGTCATTGGATAACTACTTAATGTCACTAAAGTGAATCCAAAACCGAGTTGCATTCTCTGCACTCCCTTGTTAGCATCTCTACTTCATTCTGTTTGGGTCAACAGGAACATTTTTAGAGTCCCTGAAACAACCTGATGATACACATTTTCAGCAGCTCAGCCTGCCAGTAACATATTCATAGAGTCATATTACAAGAAGCTTTTAGATGACGATAAAGTGTAGAGAGTGATTGTGTTAGATCGTTGTGGCTCATGAGGGGAGGGAAGCTAATAAGCTAAATCTTAACATGTCAAACTTAATAAAACATCTTTAGACTCATCACCCAAAGGAGCACACTATATTCACTTTAATAAGAGAGGCAAGGCAGCTGAGGCTATAGTGCTCCACGAGTGGGGAAGCACAGTTATATAATGGTTAAACTATAAATACAGCAATTATAGCAGAGGAACAACCACATAAAACATCAAAGTCTGCACATTGTGCTGTTTACTGAATAATGGATTAGAATTTAGTGTTGGTTTATGATATTTCTCTCAGACAGAGCAAAGCCTTCTCTGTGATCTAAAACCGATTCAACAAAGTGTTTGCTGTTTTCTCTTTCAAATCTGGGTTAGGGATAAAAAGAAATGACTGTTTTAAACAAAGTTTATTCTAAGGTGCATTTTGATTTAAAAATAAGATGAATAAAAAGTTGGAAATCAGGATAACGTTTTTCCCCTTTCTTCTACTTTTTGGGGCCTGTATGATTTTCCATTCAACAAATGTAACATAATTGCTTCAGTTCAAGAAAAATAAAACATATAACGGTCCTGAGTCTGATTCTCTCATACCAACTTGCGTCCATCAAAGTGACATGAGCGTCCTTGGTTTAAACTAAAACTGAATACACGTGTTGCTTGACCTCATCTGTTAGCACTTCTCTCCAGGAACCTCAGTGTGTTTTCACTTAAACGTTTTATAAATATTCTAAACTCTTTTTCCTTCTGGAACTCCTTCAGAATGTTAAACGTTGCCTTTCATCTGAGCATACGCCTGCTTTCATCACATCTCATCTGGAATGACGTCATTCCTAAATCTTTGCAGGCCTCAGTTAGCAGTTAGCGGCTCCAAACACCACACTCTGATTATGTTGCGCTAGAAATGTTTAGTTTTAGTTTTTACATTCTTTTGTTGTTGTTTTTATCTTTGGCGCTCACATGTGCTGCTTTTGCTTGGTATTTTATTATTTTAACATTTGGACAAGGGGTCAACAGCAGTCGTTTAAAACAAAACAGAATGAAGTGAACTTGATGGACATGAAGTTTTATTTAGGTTGGTTTTCTAAAGCCTAGGAACTAACCACAGAAATATGGAAACTTTAGAATCCTGCAATTAAACTAAACGATATCTGAGTATTTATTAGAGGATTCCAACTGTTTCATGAAGAGAAAGTCACTGGCTGTCAGCGTTTTGAGCATTTTTACAGTTTTTTGAAGAGTCCACAGAACATTGTGCTCTATCACCATGTATACACCAAAACTACCAAAACAAAGAGTAGACTCACTTCTAACATCAAGAAGAAGCAGCATCTTTAAAGCTTTTTTCCATTCTTTCACAATTCGTTGCCAAATTGTGAGCTGCAGAAGCTTTTACGTTTAGCACTTTGCGTTTTTCACAGCAGCATCCCACAATCATCTCCTAATACATGCATTTTCTGCTTCCTGATCATGTGACATGTAACGCATATAGGTGAAGATCAGCTTTAGAGCTGTGATGTTTACTCTCACGGTGCAGGGGCTCGCTCCCAGGCCCGCCCTGGAAAGAAACATTTAAAAAATGCAGTGAAAGGCTGGATTTAAAATGATGAATGAGAATTCTCTAATTTCCCTCTGGGATTAATAAAGTATATTTGAATTTGAATTGAATTTGAATGACTTTAGTCGTCAATGGCAGTGAATGAGTTAACCTTTGACAAAGCAAGGGTCTATGGAATCTAAGGATGCATCGATATGAGATTTAGAGCCGGTACTGATGTTGATGCCTGTATATCATGCATCCCTAATGGAATCTGTTTGATTCCTAATTAGTTTCTCTACCCTCTATTTTTTTGCATGTTTATTTTTCTGATTTCTTTATTTAGTGATCTAAAACTAACTTACTCTGAATAACAAGAACAAAAATAAATACACAAAGAGTTGTCCATAACAAATAACTGACTCTATAGGGAGGCTAAGCCACGCCCATCTACTTCCACATCATGGGTCCCCAGAAGAATGAAAAAATGAATGTGAGTCAATGGGGCTAAAAGTACTATTTTCTAAGTCTGCTTCTTATGTGCCATGGATTTCACATATGATGGCTGTAAATGTTAAAGACGGGCTACTCGGCCTACTTTTGAGCAGTACAAATAAACACATTTCACAATCAAACTATTATCCTTAATTCAAAAATAAAATACCTTTTTGTGCCCTGAGAAGGATTTTAAACTCAAAAACGTTTGGCCCATGTCTTGGAAAGTTTGGAAACCCCAGAAGAGTAAATGGTCCTCACTCAGGTAAAGCCCTGAAGAGGTCCTCACCTGTGCAGCACCATTAGTACCTCACCCAGGTTCTGTAAAGAACCTTACAGTGTTTCTCATTAACACTTTGACACTCATATTTTACACATCTCCAGCACTTTTGTTCTAACACATACACTGATAAATACTTCAGGGCAGTCTTCTCATTTACACTTCAGGCACAATGCAGAGGCTTGGGATTGAACCCTGGTCTTCTATGTGGAGGAGAACCTTCCTACGGCTGAGGCCACCGCCTTCACAGCAATATTTGTTTTTACAACGATCTTAGTTTTGATTGCAGCTCCATGTAATAAAGTGGATCATCATTTTTTTACAAAACCAGAAGACAAAGGTTTAATTTTCCTCTCAGAACCAGCGACAGTAGTGATAAATGAGATGTTTCACTGAGGTACGAAGGACAGTTGCACAGAGGCTAGTCCTGATTCCCCCCCATCACCAGGGTCATCAACACTTTCTGCCTCTTGGCTCCTAACCCCATCTCTGAGTGACCCTGCTGGTGCTGGCTCAGGACAGCAGGCAGTGTGCTGCCAGAGAGTCTGAATTCCTCTCCCGTGTTCTGGACACTGGATTTGAACAAGGCTCCCTGTAATCCTCTTGACTTGGCTGTTCCTTTTTTTTTTTTTTTTGACGAGTTGAAGACAATGCCCCTCACTATGTAAATGTTCTCACAGGCTTTGATGGTTTATTCACATCACCGTTTCAAAGGAAGTGTCCGGTTCTTCCTCCCCCTCACTTTCTTTCCATCTAACCCTCCACCCCCGCAATCCTTGCTCTGATCGATCCAAGCATGTCTCCTGGTCCCACATGTCATCTTTTTTTCTTTGACACGGCTCTCCTCTCCCTACTGCTTGGTATGCTGGTCTGGGAATGCATGCACCATCTCTGATCCATCAGATCCGATAACAATCCTGCATCACGGATCTCAAAAACAGCAAACAGAAAAATAAATACATGGAATGCATGAAAAAGGTGTGCAGCGTTGTTGTGAGGGTTACCGGTGTACAGTTCAGGAACGTCCAGGACTAATGCATCACAACAGCAAAGACAGAGCAAAGAAAGGTGTTAGTATACATTTCAAACAAAACAACACATTTTACATTTCAAAGAGTACAAAATACTATCAAGTTTTGTACAGTAGATTTTCCACGTGGCTTTTTATTTGTCTGTTTTATTGTTGTTATCTCTCTTCATCTCGTCCTTTATGTGTCGAGCTGAGAGAAAAGCAGATAAGCAAGCGGTGATCAAATTGTTGTTCTCTCTTTCTTTTCATGTTTTACTTTCCTTCATTTTGCTTCCCTTCTTCTCAAAGCCTCTCAATCCTCTGTGTGTGCGCTCCCCCGTGGCTTCCCTCTACAGCAGTGTGTTGCCTTGGTAATTACCAGTTGTCTTATTCAGACAGATGGAATATGGAAGATTGACGGGCAATTTTCCCAGTGTCTACACCCTCCCCCATGTGCGTGCACGCGTCTGCTTTTTGCATGTGTGTTGTGCGTGCATCCTTCCCTACTGCTTTCCCCCCACTCCCTGTCCTGCGTACTTTGCTATGACTTTGTATTTGCGCACAGCGGATGTGTGCTGTGAGGGTATTCGTGAAAGGCAGACAAGAGGAATTACCTGACAGGATGTGTTAGCTGAGGATTGGGAGTGCGACAGTCTCATTTCCTGCGTCTGTGTTGGCCATTTTAGATGCCAGGTGTCACTCCGGTCCTCTGCAAGGCCCCTGAACGAAACACCTCTCTCCCCTTCTTTTCTCTTTTCTCCCCGCATGACCCAAACTCAGAAACGAGCTATAAACCCTTAGACAGTTGAAGAATTGCTATCTGAGGACACTTCATGTTTGTAATTAAGGGTGCTAATGCTTGAGCGTTGAAGGACCCTTATTGCTATTTGCCTGACACAATATTCAGGTTGTATTTCCCATTCTTCTAATTAACCTTCAGGGGTGCTGGGGTTCAAAATGGCCTAAAATGTGGTATAAATCATAGTTTTTGCCCACCGTGTCTCTCTTTGTATTGGGGCAGTGCAGAGTTTGCATCCTCAAGCTCACACAAAGTTCAGTTGTATTCAAGCTCATTATGTTCCTTTCAAACCTACAAATGAAGGTTTGGTAACACTTTAGTTTAGGGAACACAAATTAACCACTAATTAGCTGCCAATTAATATGCATATTAGTGGACTACTAAGTCTGAATGAGTCATTATTAAGCTATTATTAGGTGCTTATTACCAGTGCTGTAATTCTAATATTAACAGGCCATAAATTAAGAGTTTTATCAAATTAAGCCATTCGTAATGGTTTGTTGACTGAACGTAAAAGGTTTGTTGCTGATTAACGCACATGCTAATTAGCTCAAATCAATATGTGGCTTTTACAAGGGGAATAGTTATTCTGCATTATAACCAAAACTATTATGTTCTGGTATTATGTAAATCAACACCAAACTTCAAGTTAATAGAGCCCAAACAACAATCAATTAACCACTTGTAAGCAAGAATATGTTCCCCTTTCTAAAGTCAGATTTTGTTCATACGTAATTACTAGTACTTTAGTATTAATTAACCATTTAAAAGCAAGAATATGTTCCCCTTGAATTACTTCATTAAAAGCTGCATATTGATTTGAGCTAATGAGCATGTGCATTAATCGGCAATAAACTGTTTACTTTCAGTTAACAAACCATTATGAATGGCTTATTTGATAAAACTCTTAATTTATGGCCTGTTAATATTAGAATTACAGCATTAGTAATAAGTGCTTAATAATGACTAGTTCAGACTTAGTAGTCCACTAAAATGCATAATAATTGGCAGCTAATTAGTGGTTAATTTGTGTTCCCTAAACTAAAGTGTTACCGAAGGTCTTTTTTACTTGTCATATCTGTGTAGTCACACAATAATTTTAATTCGTGGGCACCAGACCCTTCTGACACACCTCTTAGCTTTTTTTGTTTGAGTCTTAATTTCTGTTGACGATAAGCTTGTGCATCTGCAATCACTATGTCAACCCCAATGAGTCACTGGCAGTGACTTTAACATGTATTTGTTGTTCATATCCTGGATGCAATTCATGTTACACTATGTTCTTACTTACTTTGGAGCTGTGGAAGGAAGATAAAATTTGAATTTCAGTGTTATTCAATTATTATCTTTTTTTTCAGGCTGGGATGATCAGGACAGAACAGGAGGAGTTTTTCATTGAGCCGGTGGAGAGAGGAAATGGAGTGATAGAAAAAGAGGAGGAAGCAGGAGAAGGCAGAACACACATCATCTATCGCTCGTCAGCTGTTAAGAAGGTGCCCAACAGCAGCACAACGCCAGACTATCACTCCAAAGGTTAGTCTGTGGTTTCCATCCTCCACTTGTGTCTGTACCTTACAGAAAGCATTGTTCTCTTAATTCCGTTTGTCCTTGAACTCGACACACAAGGTTAAATACTGGACTATCTATCTATCTATCTATCTATCTATCTATCTATCTATCTATCTATCTATCTATCTATCTATCTATCTATCTATCTATCTATCTATCTATCTATCTATCTATCTATCTATCTATCTATCTATCTATCTATCTATCTATCTATCTATCATCTATCTATCTATCTATCTATCTATCTATCTATCTATCTATCTATCATCTGTCTGTCTGTCTGTCTGTCTGTCTGTCTGTCTGTCTGTCTGTCTGTCTGTCTGTGTCTGTCTGTCTGTCTGTCTGTCTGTCTGTCTGTCTGTCTGTGTCTGTCTGTCTGTCTGTCTGTCTGTCTGTCTGTCTGCCACAGACGGGTAATGGAATGAAAATAGACGTTCTAGGATCTCCAGGTTTTGGTAGATTATTGTCACATTATAATCCTTATATGATCTTATATTGTCAGATCACACAAATTTCACAATAAAAGCCCGTTAAAATGTTTCTATCAAGTTTGAATTAGAAATAGATTTTGATTTGATTATCTCAAAAAGCCTGTTTGCTCATTTTCATCCAATAATGTGGCAGGAAATGTCTCTACAAATGTCACATGTCTGCATCTAAACATAAATTGAAAGTTTCCCACACCTCAGAAATGCACTGACATATGTTTAACCAGTATGGAACCCCATGCATGTAGAAACTGTTTTAAATTGTGCATAAAATAACAAGTCAGTCACAATGAAATAGAGAAATGAAGCTTTTCATCTCATAAACGTCTGTCTTGGATGAAGTCTTTGTACCCTAAGAAGCTGAATTCAAGCCTCAGTCGTTAATGAAGCAACACATTTATGTTCTCCACCCTCCCCTCATTAACTACATCTTGTTTTTATCAAACTACGATACTCACAGTCAGTGTGTCGTACGCTGCTATCAGAAGGATTGGACCAGCAGACCCAGATGCGCCCCGCTGACAGTGTGCTAATTTTCCAGCAAGAAAGGTGTGACATATGGAGCGACACATGTTCTGCTGGTAATAGCACCTTCTGCATCTGTAAGAAAAATGACACGCTTCTATGGTTGCCTTAACAATTTACAGCCTTCATTTAAGTTTGTAGCTTCTCCAGGTTTATGCCTTCATCTTTTTAAATTCAAATTAAAACAGGAACTCAAATGAAGAAACGTTTTGTTCTGAGAAAATCTGGTTAAATGCACCTCCCTACATCTGTATGTCCAATCCAAGCCCCTGCAATCCTGCTAATTTTATGAAGCCAGCACAGAAGTGGAAACAATTGCAGTTGCACCTTCATCTGCCAGGGCCTGACACCAGAAGTGAGCAAATCCTCGTTGACTCTCATGTTAAAAATGCCAATTTCTCAGCAGAAATAAACATGTTTACAGCCTGGTTCAAAAAAAACATTTTAGGTTTAAAATGTGATACTTAAAAAATAAAAATTTTTTACTAACAACCTCTCAAATTAACTATTATTTCTAATATTTTCTTATAGCGCCAACTAATCGTCCTCAAATTAACTACTTTCATTAGAAAATACATATGTTCAGAAAAGAAACTGGCGCCTTTTCTCTGCAGCAATGGATTGTGGGTAACACACTTTACCCAATACGCATCGATGCAGGCTTGGGTGGAGTGCGGATCAAGGGCGCAAAAAGGTCAAAGATCAACTTGGGCACTCGAGAATCGGGACACCCAACGCATTCGAACTTCTGGTCGGGATCGCTCAATTGAAGGACACAAGTGTGGAAGTGTGAACACTGGGCCTCTGGGGTGGGGTTCCTTGTAACTATTCCATTTAAGTGTAGCTCCCTCTGAATCTGCATGGCTGGTCAAGAGATACACTCCGGGCATCTGCTGGCAGCTCATGGGTTGTTTTGCGTCTGATTACGTCATTGCAGGTTAAAACAAATAATAGTTGTTTTGTTTATGAAAAAGGGCCGTTCTATGCTGCTAAAAGGTGCTCTGTTGTGAGATCTACTGGACAAGAGGTGCCCAATCAGCATTTTGTCAGGAACTGCCAAGAAGAGGAAGCGCTCCTCAGTTTTAAGGGTCCATTGAAGCCGAACCAATCAGAGGCCAGAAAATGTAGGAGGCATTAGCAAAGTTCTTGAATTTCTGAGAACCTCAGTGAAAGACTATTTCACTCATTGTCTGATCTAAATATGATGTAACTGCCATTGTTAATATACTAATATGAAAATGCGACATGATTGATAATAAAATCATCATTAAATCATTAAATAGCTTTATTTGGTGTATTTAAGATCCGAAATAACTGATTTCAACAATAAACAGGTATTTGGATTCATCATTACTGTAAAGCAGCCAAGCCTTATTAAATTCACTTTAGATAAAACATCCATTGGTCTTTGATTGCAATTAATCTGTAAAGTGAGAAAAATATTGTATAAAACCGAATACGATCCTTTTACTGTAAAAGACTTGTGACTTGCAGGCCGGGATTTGTTATGGCTGTTCCTCCTGGATGGCGAGGTCATAAGCAGAGCACGTTTTGGTTCGGAAAGCACGGCTTCTCGGGCAAAGGGGAGATGTCTTTGGCCAGTGCCAACACCTTTGCCTTCCATGGCTTTCTTATGCTACAGTAGATAAAAGCAGAACAAGCAACAATGCCAAGGGTCATGTCACTTTTTTTTTGTCGATTACTGTATAGTGGACTCAATAACAGTCTAATATATTAAATACATCACAATGCATTGGACAATCCTTGTTGCTTCTTAGTTTTTGTTCTTTATCTAAAAGTACAATTTCATAAATCAAAGCATGTGTGCACACACACACACACACACACACACACACACACACACACACACACACACACTTCAGTGATAATAAACCTGTTAATTATACTAATCTCCAAAGGAGAAGATATGCTCCAAACATTGAGAGTCTGATGCTGTACAGGTGTGAGCTGAAGCTCTCTCTAATGAGCACATTGCAACAGATGAGATCTGTGTCTTGCTATTTTGAGCGGTTGACTTGAGAATGTCTAATAATATACAGAGAGAGTTTCCATAGGAACACCCTAGGAGGACAGACTGCATTAGAGTAACACAGAGCTGCTCCCAATGTTACTAATACCTGGTGATAAATGCATCCTCATACATGCCACAGTCAGGCTACAGAGCTTAGGATAAAACAAAGTTTATGAAAGCACGGGTATGTACAGGATGTAACCGCACAGCTTATACAACCCCCTTGATTGTGCCTTTACACTTCAGCACACACACACACTCACACTCACACACACACACACACGTGCGCGCATGCATGCACGCACGCACACAAGCACACACATTCAATGTGTCTCACTTCTCCTTGTTGCCTTTGAATCTTTCTTTTTAATGAAGAGTGGGGTGCAGATCAATAGCGTAGGATAGACCAGGCCAGTGTGTGTGTGTGTGTTTGTGTGTGTGTGTGTGTGTGTGTGTGTGTGTGTGTGTGTGTGTGTGTGTGTGTGTGTGTGTGTGTGTGTACAGCGTGGGCATCAGTTCTGTGGTCGTCTGGCTTGGAGTGCTGGGCTTTTCAAGGCTATGTAGACAGACACAGACTGACAGACAGACAGACAGATGAGCAGGCATGTGCTGCTCCCAGAAGCATTTTATGTGGATCTCGCTCTTTGTTTTCTCCTTTCATTTTTTTGTTGTCTCTTTCTATTCTAGACCACAACATTATGTAAACACAAAGTTCATCATCCAGTTGTTAGATCATACCTCAGTAATATCGCAGCCACACAGGAAGCTCATCCAAAACCACTCTATTTCCCTGTCAATAATCAATCTGTCAATCATTTTTTACAATCTTTCTTGTTAGCTTTTTTTTTTTTTTTTTTTTTTTTGCAGCTCATTATTGAATGTCGATCTTATTTCCTGCCCAAAATTGGAGGGGGAGGAAGATCTATTTAGTAAAACAGGAGCTGAAGGGGAAAAAAGGGAATTAGGAGCAAGATTGATTGGTTTCTTACACCATAAGCCAAGGAGGTGTGAATCAATGTCCTAAATGGAGAGAGCAAGCCTTATTATTAATGCGGTACATTTATCAATTAATCTCTGCAGAAATAGAAAATGAAAGAGTGCCATTCTTTTTTTATTGTGAACAGAGCTCCATCATTGAATCTGTCTCCTCCTCCCTTTAAAAAAGTAATTTCATCCATTTTTAGCTGCAGTTTCTGATCAATGTCCCCTTTTGTAATAATTCAACGTCTTTTCCTTCCTCTCGTTTTTCTCTGCTCATACCTTACAGTGACAGTGTGTAGGTTTCCTGGTGATAGGGGGCAGTCCATATCTAAATCCCTGCATGCAAGCATTATTTTTATGTTCAAATAAGACTTTACCAACGGATGTCCATTAGGGTCAAAAATCCCTGGGAGTGTGGCCTCTAGCAAAATAACAAGAACATCAGATTCTCTTTCATCACTGGCAACTAGTGAAGAGGTAAATGTGTAAAACAACATTGTTTATTATTGGTGAAAGTTTTGTAACCATCAGTAAATGCTTTTTGTCCTCACAGACATTCGTAGAAGGAAACATGGCATCCAATATGGCGTCGCCCACAGACTTAGGGTGTTTCTCAATGTCTAGGCACCTGGCCTTGTGAGGTGTGGTCTTGCGAGGCCAGGCGCCTTGCTTATGAGGACACTGTCCTTCCTTGGTCAAAGAAAATGGTTCAATGGAGCAGACTTGCATCTGACTGCGGCTTCCACTGCGGTCACATAACATCACGTGGCATGGGATATAACATTACATTTTATACAGATTAGTTTCAATGTAAATTTATAACGAGCCTTTTACTTTTTAAATTGTGCATACATTTGTTGAATTAAATATAAAAGCGAGTTACTTTCCGCTATTCACCGAAGGTGCAACTAATAAGCAACTAACCACCCATAGAAAACTGCTTTGGATCTAAAACAACCAAACAAAAAAAAAAACATTTTTAATTAGTTGACTTACTTTTAAACTTGAAATTGGCCCCTGAAGTAGCTGCCGGCTTCTGATCTTTTAGAAAAATATGCGGTGTATTCTGGATGAATTTTTACCAAGGCTAGACTACAAGACACCTCCGATGTATCCTTGCTCAGCTAGCTAAACGGCTAACAAACGGAGAACACACGCCTCGGTAGAACATTACCATTGGAACACGTCTTGGTGGCTCCTGATGATGTATCTCCTAGGCAACCAGGGCGGGACCAAGACATCAAGGCGAGGTTCCTTGGCATTGAGAAACACACTTAGACCCACTCCTATGTATTTTAGAACAGATTTTTATGGTAATATGTTATGAAACTGCCGATATTTTTCAACTACTGGGCATCGTTTAATTCATTTGCAACAACATTTCGATGGATATTTCCAGAGATTAATAGTAAAAACTACACATTGTCTCTTTAACTTGTAATTTTATTAATGCTTTCTGCAAACTGGACAGTTAAGGTGGTGTTTAGCATTTGGTCTGAGGAGACTTCTCTCCCTCTTCATAAAATGTGACATTTTGTTAGCCATAAGTGTGATGCTAGTGATTCTATTTTGTCACACCATACCTGACTTCTTTTTTTTTTCATTCTGTGTTGTTTTTAGTTGCACAGCATCATTTATCTCCATTGTGATAACTTGAATGCAAAATGCTGAGACACAGAACTGCAGTCCTTTGCAGCTCTGAGTTTGCATCGACATTTCATTGTTCTCATGTTAAGAGATCTTTCCTGCAGCCTCTGGTGCAAAGTGACTGTTATTAGCTGGTCAGCTGACACTGGCAACAATACCTAGACAGATTTTCTTGTTTCTGCACAAAGCATGCATCTCTTCTTCTTCTTCTTCTTCTGTGATGGCTAATGCAAGTGTACATAGCTGTGACGTTGTTGCACACGGCAGTGCCAGTCTGTCAGTTTAAGGATGCCGAAGGGGGTCAGACAACGGCCAGTGTTGCTCGAGTCATTCCTTCTGTAAATCTGCCTTTGCCTCTGTCTCTCACTCCCCCCCCCCCCCCCCCTCACTGCTGTGACACAAGGATGGTCATGTGGTAGGAAGGTTTAAAAATCTCATGACTATGCACTTAGAGACGTATGTAGCTTTCATAAATGGCCTGAACTCATCCTTACTGCAAATCAGAGGGTCCCAGTAGACACTGATGTGGCACTTTGTTCCTGTTGATGGGAACCTCAAAATAGTCACCTGAAAAGTCATTTTCTAGAAGTTGAACTATATTGAAGCCATTTATATGAGATAGTTTACCACATGTGCTTTGAGTCACATATTTAAACTGGATTGGTATTTTTATGAAAATAAGGTGCAGTTCGCTTGGCAAGGCGATCACACACATGGTGATAAAAAGTCGTGTCTTGTTTGTTTTAAGGACATTTTTACTCGCAATGTAGTTGGATCCATTCACTTACTTTGTTTTATGCTAAGCTAAAGCGAAAGGAGTGCAGCCAGGTCAGGAAAATGACTGGGCTGGTTAAAAATTATTTTTTCCCACTTGACCTTCTCATTGGCTTAGTGGTAGTGTGTCTTCCCTGAGACTGGGAGATCAGGGTTATACCAAAGACTTTGTAAATGAGACCCAATGCTTCCCAGCTTGACACTCAGCTTTAAGGTGCCACAGTTGCAGCTCACCCCTCCCCACAAGGATGGGTCAAATGCGGGGATGTAATTTCACCAGTGTGTGATGAATAATGGGACTTTAACTTTATCAAACACTGGGGAATATGTCAGCAGATCAAATGTAAAGTTTGGGTGGAATATACCTTTACCACACCCATGGTAGGATGAGTGGATGAGATCATTTTTGGGCAATCAAGCATGTCTTTAGGTATGTTGGAAGGGGTGAATCCAACACCTTGGCGAATTGGATTGAGAATTTGAATTATTTCCCTGTCACGTGGAACAGGCAAATGGTTTTACTTTGGCCTATGTTGTCATTAAGTAATAAATGCTTGGATTCATTGTGTGTGTGTGTGTGTGTGTGTGTGTGTGTGTGTGTGTGTGTGTGTGTGTGTGTGTGTGTGTGTGTGTGTGTGTGTGTGTGTGTGTGTGTGTGTGTGTGTGTGTGTGTGTGTGTGTGGCAGTGTTGTTGAAACTTCCTCTAGAAGCAGCCCTAGTTGTAGCTAGAGTAATTTGTAACAAACTCTAAGTAAAAAAAACAAAAAAAAAATTGACCTTAGTTGTCAGTCAGAAAATAGCCATTTTTAAACGTTTTAAATTATTTCCTGACAAACCTAACTAAGCGTTGGCTGTTGACTGTTGTTTTGGGATCGTGAACCAAGGAGTGGACGTTTTCCTGGACCTCGGGGTGTTTTCTATAAGTGGGAGAGGAAAGGACTGGGGTGAAGAGAGAGCTAACCCAACAGGGCAAAGTTGTTGATGAACTGTTTCATGTTTGATAAACATATTAAAGGCAACAATGACCAAAACAAACAAGTTACTCTCTCACTGCAATTTTGTTTCATGGCTGTTGCCATCTACGGCTCAGCGCCTGAATATAACAAGTGAAGACAAATCATACACAGTAAGTTAAGTAGCTGAAAATCTAGTGCCACAGCTACGAACCCCCCACGTGCACCACAGCTGAAGGGATTTTTAGGGAAGCCCTGTAGATTAAAATATTTCACAGTAATGTTGAGTAGTTGGTAATTGTAAAAGTAGCTTGAGACTGAGAGCTGACTGTTTGTTGCTAATTCAACATTAACATTGTTAGCTCAATGTTAGCCTCTAGCCTTCTTTACCTGATATTGGATTAAAACAAAAGGATGCTGTGGCTTCTTACGGGTACAAGAAATAACTTCCGGGTCGCTCCTGTTTACTCGATAACATGCTATCTACAACTCTGGAGCTTTTTGTCTCCCGGTTTTACAAATGCCAAATCTGCAGCGTTAACTCGGTGCAGACCCAGCAGCCCTGCAGACACAGATTGTAAACAAAGACTACGTCCCTCTTCAGCCTTTTATGAAAGGGAGAAAAAGTGACAACACCCCAGCTGGCTGAGACAGAAATCTGTTTCAACGTAACCTTCCTTCTAACATGACTGAGACATTCGACTGTTTTGTGCTTTTTCTCACTGTCGAATTCTTTTTCTTTTTGCTCTTTGAACTGAATGAGAGTCAGAAATCTCTTGTAAAGGGAGGATGCAAGAACTTCTAAACAGGTGTATGAACAGATTACATCATGGACGTAATTTTGGTGGGGGACAGGGGGGACATGTCCCCCCCACTTTTTCCAAAGTCAAGTTTTGACCCCTGCACTTTTTACCATCCAAAAATAATATTACGCTATATTAAATTGACACTGGCTGAGCACTAGGACAAAGCGGAAAACAACCGTTGAAGCCGGTTTCCCATTAGAACATACTGTAAAGATACCCCCCCCCCCCCCCCCCGTGCCCCCCCCCCCACTTCTAAAGTGAAAATTACGTCCTTGGATTACATGGGCTACACTGATAACACCTCAGCATTCACCTGTAGGAAAAAGCTGAAAAACAAAGGATTGCCTGACCTGCATTCAAATAAGTAGTTTTAAAAATGAGTTAGAATAATGAACATTTAATTTAATCAGAAATGAAAGATAATCATTCATTTTCAGCTGTCTTGTTATTGTAAAATTATCTGACAATTACCCTTGATTCATGCCAACTATACTAATTTTCTAATCATAACATTGTAATAGACAAGACGTTTTCTGAAATCACTATTCAGCCGACACAGAAAATTGCTTGATCAAATAAGGAAGCCCAGAAGCACTTTAATTGTGAGCTTACTGTTTCTGTCAATATTTATTAACCGATGTGGTTCCCCGTAGCAGCATAATTCCATTCATGTTTCCATTCACCCTGAAATAGAATTGCCTTGTATTATACAGTTTTTTATTGACAGATTTTTTTTCTTTCACTTAAAATAAGTGATTTCTTTATGTTTCTGTGTCATTCTGTCTGGATATGAAACCCGACCAGAGTTTGGACTCAGACAGAGAAACAGCAGCAGGCTTCCTATCAATCAATCAATCAATCAAAGCTTTATTTATAAAGTGCCTTCCGCAACCCTGTCAGGAAGCCCAAGACGCTGAACATGGAACAGTACAAAGTTAAATAAAATAAATCAGAAAATAAAAGCAATTCAAATTACAAATTACAAAAAAGGTGAAACATTCTAGTAGAAGACAAATGTGTGAAACAAGGGAAAAATTAAACCAATGAAAACTGTGAGATAAAATCAACATAAAAGAGGGCCATATTCAAACATGTTCAGGAAACGCCAAGCGGAGGAGGTGGGTTTTTAGGCGACTCTTGAAGACTGGCAGAGATAGGGACAGCCTAACTGAGGGTGGCAACTGGTTCCATAGTGACGGTGCTAGGACTAAGAAAGCCCGGTCCCCGCGAGTACGACACCTAGACCGAGGGACAACGAGGAGGCCTTGGTCAGAGGAGCGCAGAGCGCGTGATGGGGAATGTCTGTTCAAGAGCGTGGCTAGATAGGGGGGAGCACCACCCTGGAAGAAATTAAAAACAAAGACGAGGAGTCTGAAGTGTGAACGATAGCAAACCGGGAGCCAGTGCAGGGAGGCCAGAACCGGACTGATGTGGTCCCATTTCCTGATCCCAGTCAGGAACCTGGCTGCGCTGTTCTGCACAACATGAAGGCGACGCAGTGATGACTGACACAACCCTGCATATAGAGGGTTCCTAGGCTGGAGGATTTCTCTCCAGCCCCAAACATAAATAGATGGATAAACAGTTG